>NC_092754.1:90918371-91218371 GCF_047496795.1 Chiloscyllium punctatum
CCTTCTCTCTCACCAACATCCCCACTCTGTCCTTGTTGTCCCCTCTCTCCCTCTCTCCCCCTCCCTCCCCTCTCTCTCCCTCTCTCCTCCCCTCTCTCTCCCTCCCCTCTCTCCCCCTCTCTCCTCCGCCCTCTCTCCCTCCCCCTTCTCTCCATCTCTCATCCCATCTCTCTCCACACTCATCCTCTCTCTCTCCCCCTCTTGTCCCACCTCTCTTACACTCTCTCTTCCCCCTCTCTCCCCTCTCACTCCCCCCTCTCCCCCATCGTACCCTCTCTCTCCACACTCGTCCCATCTCTCTCCCCCTCTTGTCCCACCTCTCTTACCCTCTCTCTCCCCGCTCTCTCCCCCTCTCACTTCCCTCTTGCCCCATCATCCCCTCTCTCTCCCTCTCTCGTCCCCTCTCTCCCCCCTCTTCCCCTCATTCTGCCCCTCTCGTCACCTCTCTCACCCCTCTGTCTCACCTCTCTCTCCCCTCTCTCTCCCTCTCTCGTCCCCTCTCTCCCCCACTCTCGTCCGCTACCTCCCCTGTCTCGTCCACACTCTTTCCCTCTCTCTCCCCCCTCTCATCCCCACCTCCCCCCCTCTTGTCCCCTCTCTCCCCCCTCTCGTCACCTCTCTCTCTCCCCCTCGTCACCTCTCTCTCCCCTCTCTCTCTCCTCTCTTGTCCCCTCTCTCTCCCCCCCATGGGCCCCTCTCTCTTTCCCTCTCTCTCCCCCTGTGCCCCCATCGACCCGTCTCTCCCGCCCATTCGTCCCCCTCTCTCCCCCTCTGGCGCCCTCTCTCTCCCCCCATCGTCCCCCTTCTCTCCCTCTCATCTCTCTCCTATCCCTCCCCATCGTCCCCTCTCTCTCCCCCTCTCGTACATTCTCTCTCACCCCCGTCCCCCCTCCATCTCTTGTCCCCTCTCTCTACCTCTCTCATCCCCTCTAATTCCCCCCCTCATCCTGTCTGTCTCCCCCTCTTGTCCCATATCTCTTACACTCTCTCTCCCCCTCTCTCCCCCTCTCACTCCACCTCTCTCCCCCCATCGTCTCCTCTTTCTCCCCCTCTCGTCCCCTCACTCCCCCCTCTCATCACCTCTCTCCCTCTCTCTCCCCTCCCTCTCACCTCTCTCGTTCCCTCTCTCTCTCTCCCACTCTCGTCCCCTCTCTCTCCCCCATCATCCTCTCTCTGCCCCCTCTCTCCCCCCCTCTCTCCCCTCTCTCTACCCCCATCTTCCCCCTCTCTTCCCCATCGCCCGCGCTCTCTCCCCCTATCATCCCTTCTCTCTCACCCCCATCCCCACTCTCTCCCCTCTCGTTCCCTCTCTCCCTCTCTCCTCCCCTCTCTCTCCCTCCCCTCTGTTTCCCTCTCTCGTCCCTTCTCTCTCCACCCACGTCCTTTCGCTCTCCCCCTCTTGTCCCACCTCTCTTGGCCTCTCTCTCGCCCCTCTCTCCCCCCTCACTGCCCCCCTCTCCCCCATCGTCCCCCTCTCCCCCTCTCGTCCCCTCACTACCCCCTCTAATCACCTCTCTCCCCTCTCTCCCTCTCTCTCCCCTCCCTCTAACCTCTCTCGTCCCCTCTCTCTCCCCCTTTCTCCCTCTCTTGTACCCTCTCTCTACCCCCATCATCCCCTTTCTGCCCCCCTCTCCCCCTTTCTCTCCCCTCTCTCTCCCCCTCTTGTACCTTCTCTCTCACCACCGTCACCCCCTCCCTCTCTCGTCCCCTCTCTCTCCCCCTCATCCTGTCTGTCTCCCCCTCTTGTCCCATCTCTCTTGCACTCTCTCTCCCCCCTCCCCCTCTCACTCCACCTCTCTCCCCATCGTCTCCTCTCTCTCCCCCTCTCGTCCCCTCACTCGCCCCTCTCATCACCTCTCTCCCCTCTCTCCCTCTCTCTCTCCCCCCCACCTCTGTCATCCCCTCTCTCTCTCCCTCTCTCCCTCTCTCATCCCCTCTCTCTCCCTCATTATCCCCTCTCTGTCCCCTCTCTCCCCCTCTCTCTCCCCTCTCTCTAACCCCATCGTCCCCTCTCTTCCCTATCGTCCCCTCTCTCTCCCCCATCATCCCTTCTCTCTCACCCCCGTCTCCACTCTCTCCGCTCTCGTCCCCTCTCTCCCTCTCTCCTCCCCTCTCTCTCCTCCCCTCTCTCTCCCTCTCTCGTCCCCTCTCTCTCCCCCTCTCTCCCCCGCTCACCCCCCTCCCCCATCGTCCCCTCTCTCTCCTCTTGTCCCCTCTCTCCCCTCCTCTCTTCCCCTCGCCCCCTCTCATAATCTCTCTCCCCCTCTGTCGTCGCCTCTCTCTCCGTCTCTTGTTCCCTCTCTCTCTCTCTCTCCCTCTCTAGCCCCCTCTCTCTCCCTCTCTCGTTCCCCCTCTCTCTCACTCTCTCGTCCCCTCTCTCCCCCCTCTCGTCCCCTCATTCCACCCCTCTTGTCACCTCTCTCTCCCCTCACTCTCACCTCTCTCGTCCCCTCTCTCTCCCCCCTCTCGTCCCCACGCTCCCCTGTCTCATCACGTCTCTCCCCCTCTCTCTTCCCCTCTCTCTCTCGTCCACTCTCTCTCCCCCTCACGTCACCTCTCTCTCCCCTCCCTCGTCCGCTCTCTTCCCCTCGCATCCAATCTCTCTCCCCTCTCCCTTCCCCTCTCCCTCCCCCTCTCTCTCTCCCTCTCTCAGCCCCGCAGTCTCCCTCTCTCTCCCCGTCACCCCCATCGTCCACGCTCTCTCCACCTCTCGTCCCCTCTCTCTCCCCCCAATCATCCCCTCTCTCTCTCCCCCATCCTCCCATCTCTCTCCCTCTCTCGACCTCTCTTTTCCCCCTCTCGTCCCCTCTCTCTCCCCCCATCGACCCTTCTCTCTCACCCCCATCCCCCCTCCCCTCTCGTCCCCTCTCTCTCTCCCTCTTCCCTCCCCTCTGTTTCCCTCTCTCGTCCCTTCTCTCTCCACCCTCGTCCTCTCGCTCTCCCCCTCTTGTCCCACCTCTCTTGGCCTCTCTCTCGCCCCTCTCTCCCCCCTCACTGCCCCCCTCTCCCCCCATCGTCCCCTATCTCTAACCCTCTCGTCCGCTCACTACTCCCTCTCATCACCTCTCTCCCCTCTCTCTTCCCCTCTCTCCGTCTCTCTCTCGGCGTTATCACCTCTCTTGTTCCCTCTCTCTCCCTCTCTCGCCCCCTCTCCCTCCCTCTCTCCTCCCCTCTCTCTCCCTCCCCTCTCTCCCTCTCTCAATCCTCTCTCTCCGCCCTCCTCCTCTCTCTCTCCCCCTCTTGTCCCACTTCTGTTGCCCTCTCCCTCCCCCTCTCTCCGCCTCTCACTCCTCCACTCTCCCCCATCGTCCCCTCTCTCTCCTTCTCTTGTCCCCTCTCTTTCCTCCCTCTCGTCCCCTCACTACCCCCTCTCATCACCTCTCTCCCCTCTCTCTTCCCCTCTCTCCGTCTCTCTCTTGGCCCTATCAACTCTCTCGTCCCCTCTCCCTCCCCCTTTCTCCCTCCCTTGTCCCCTCTCTCTACCCCCATCATCCCCTCTCTGCCCCCTCTCTCCTCCTCTCTCTCCCCTCTCTCTACCCCCATCGTCCACTCTCTCTCCCTCTCTCATCACCTCTCTCCCCCTCTCATGCCCTATCTCTCCTCCCATCGTCCCCTCTCTCTCTCCCTCTCGTACCTTCTCTCTCACCCCTGTCTCCCCTCCCTCTCTCGTCCTCTCTCTCTACGTCTCTCGTCCCCTCTCTCTCCCCCTCATCCTGTCTGTCTCCCCCTCTTGTCCCATCTCTCTTACATTCTCTCTCCCCCCCTCTCCCCCTCTCACTCCACCTCTCTCCCCCCATCGTCCCCTCTCTCTCCCCCTATCATCCCTTCTCTCTCACCCCCGTCCCCACTCTCTCCGCTCTCGTCCCTCTCCCTCTCTCCTCCCCTCTCTCCTCCCCTCTCTCCTCTCCTCTCTCGTCCCTTCTCTCGTCCCTTCTCTCTCCACACTCGTCCTTTCTCTCCTCCTCTTGTCCCACCTCTCTAACTCTCTCTCTCCCCCTCTCTCCCCCGCTCACCCCCCTCCCCCATCGTCCCCTCTCTCTCCTCTTGTCCCCTCTCTCCCCTCCTCTCTTTCCCTCGCCCCCTCTCATAATCTCTCTCCCCCTCTGTCTTCCCCTCTCTCTCCGTCTCTTGTTCCCTCACTCTCCCTCTCTCACCCCCTCTCTCTCCCTCTCTCGTTCCCCCTCTCTCTCCATCTCTCGTCCCCTCTCTCGTCCCCTCATTCCACCCTTCTCGTCGCCTCTCTCTCACCTCACTCTCACCTCTCTCGTCCCCTCTCTCTCCCCATCTCATCACCTCTCTCTCCCCTCTCTCATCCCCGCTCTTTCCCCCCCTCTCTCCCCCTCTCGTCTCCACTCTCTCCCCCTCTCTCTCCCTCTCTCGTCCCCTCTCTCACCCCCCATAGTCCCCTCTCTCTCCCCATCATCCCCTGTCTCTCCCTCTCTCGTCCTCTCTCTCTCTCTCCCATCGAGCGTCTCGCTCTCTCCCATCATCTCCTCTCTCTCCCTCTCTTTCTCCTCTCTCTCGCCCATCGTTTCCTCTCTCTCCCCCCATCGTCTCATATCTCTCCCCCTCTCATTGCCTCTCTCTGTCACACTGTCTGTCTCTCTCTCTCAGCTCTCCATCCCTCTCTTGCCTCCACTGTCTCTCTCGTGCCCCTCTCTTTCATCCCTCTGTCTCTCGTTCACCTCCCCTCTCTTTTGCTGTCCCTCTCTCTCCCACTTTCTCTCTCTCTATCACTCTCTCTGTCCCCCTCCCACACTCGCATTCTCTCTCTCTTACTCTTCCTATCTCTCTCTCACTCTCCCTCTCTCGCTCATCTCACTCTCTCTCTCGCTCACTCACTCGTGCTCTGTCTGTCTCTCTCTCTCTTCCTCTCTCTCAGTCCTCCCTCCCTCTCTCACCTCTTCTTTCTCACTCTTACTCTATCTCTCTCTATGTCTGTCTGTTGCTCTCTCTCTCTCCTTATCTCTCTCAGTCCTCCCTCCCTCACCTCCTCTCTCTCTCGCAACTCTCTCTCTCATCTCTCTGTCTCTAGCTTGCTCACATCTCTCGCTCTGCCCTCCTCTCTCTTGCTCTCCGCGTCTCTGTTTCTCGCTCTCCCTCTCTCACTTGCTCGTGCTCTCTCTCTCTGTACCCCTCTCCCTTCCCCCCTCGCAGTCTCTCCCCTCTCTCTCCCTCTCTCTCTCCCCATCGTTCTCTCCCCCTCGCTCTCTCTCTCTCTCTGTCGCCCCTCTCTCGCCCCTCTCTTCCGCTCACTCTCTCCCTATCTCCCTGTCTCCCTCCCTTGCTCTCTCCTCTCTCTTGCTCTCGCACTCTCTCTCTCATATCTGCCCCCTCTTTCCCTCTCTCTTACACCTTTCTCCCTCTCTCTTGTTCTCTCTCGTTCTCTTTCGTTCTCTTTCTCTCTCGTTCTCTCTCTCTCGTTCTCTCTCTCGTTCTCCCTCTCTCGCTCTCTCCCTCTCTCTCTTTATCCCTCTGTCTATTACCCCCCCTCTCTCTCTCTCGCACCTCTCTTTATTTGGCCCCTGTCTGTTCTCTCTCTCTTACCACTGTCTTCCTCATTCACTCTTGCCTCACCCCTCTTTCTCTGTCTCTGTCTGTCTCTCTCTCTCTGTCTCTTATGGCCTTCCCTCCGTCTCTGCCTCCTCTCTCTCTCTGTCATCTCTCTACCTCTCACTTGCCCCATTCCTCCATCTCGCTCTCCCCTATCTCTCGCTCCCTCTCCCTCTCTCGCGGCCTCTCTCTCTCACTCCCCCCCCCCTCTCTTTCTCTGTAGCCCTCCCTCTCTATCCCGCCCCCTTCTCTCTCTCTCTACCAATCCTCTCTCTCTCGACCATCTCTCTCCCTCTCTCTCTCGCACTCTCTCTCGTATCTGGCCCCTCTCTCCCTCCATTTTGACCTCTCTCTCTCTCGCCTCCTCTTTCTCTCGCTGTCTCTCTCGTGCACACTCTCTCCCCCTTGCTCACCTCCTTTCTTCATCTCTCTGCGACTCTTTCTCTCATTATGGCTTCTCTCTCTGTCATCCTCTCCCTGTCTCCATCTCTCACTCCCCTCTATCACTCTTGCCCTCTCTCTCTCTCGACACAACTCTCCCTCCTTTGCGCTCTCATCCCATCTCAGTCTCGCTCTCGCACCCTCTCTTCCTCTCTCAACCCCGTCGCCCTCTCTCATCTCTCTCTCTCTCTCTCTCTTTCTCGCTCTCCCTCTCTCTCTGTCTCTCTCGACCGTCCCTCCCACTCCCGCCTCCTCTCTCTCTCTACCCCCTCTCTCTCTGTCTCTCTCTATCTCTCTCTTTCACACCCCCTCTCTCTCATCTCTGTCACTCGCTAGCCCCCTCTCTCTCACTCTCCCCCCGTCTCTCACAAACTCTCTCCCTCATTCCCGCTCTCTCTTCCCCTCTCTCTCGCTCTCGCAACCTCTTCTCCTCTGTCACCCCTCTCCCTGTCGCTCTCTCTCGCCCGTCTCTCTCTCTCTCTCTCACCCCCTCGATCTTTCTTTTGCTCACTCTCTCCCTCTCTCTCTCACCCATTTCCTCCCTCCCTCCCTCTCTCTCTCTGTCTCGTCCTCTCTTGCCCCTCATGCTCGCTCTCACCCTCTCTCTCTCTCTTGCCCATCTCTCTCTCGACCACCCCCCCCCACACACTCCCGTCTCCTTCTTGCCCTTGCTCTCTCTCACCATTTCTCTCTCCCGCCCTCGCTCTCTCTCTCGTCCAATCTCTCTCTCTCCCTTTCTCTCTTGCCCCCTCCCTCACCCCTCTCTCTCTCTCCCTTTCTCTCTTGCCCCCTCCCTCACCCCTCTCTCTCTCTCCCTTTCTCTCTTGCCCCCTCCCTCACCCCTCTCTCAGTCTCACACTTTCTCTCGCCCACTCTCTCTCTCTCTCCCAACCCTCACTCTCATTGTCTCCTCCCGTGTATCTCTCTTTCTTTTCCTCACCCGATCTCTCTCTCGCCCACTCTCTCTCTCCCTGCCCCTCACTCTCTCTCCACCTTCTCCCACTCTCGATCCCGTTTCCTCGGTGACTCTCTCTCTCTCCACCTCCTTCCGTTTCTCTTCAGCTGAATCTCTCTCCCACCCTCCTTGTCTATCTGCCACACACTGTCTCCCTGGTCCTTCCCTTCCCCTCTGACCCAGAGACTGGGGTATTGGTGGTGAGGCTGAGTGTGCGATGGTGGGGATGGGATATGGGATGGGGGGGGGGAATGTGGTAGAGATGGAATTGCAGAAGGCAGACAGAGGCGGCAAGAGAGAGAGAGACAGTGAGGGGGAGGGGGAGAGGGAAGAATGGAGGCAGGTGTAGAAACCAGTTTTGGGGGTGTGTGTGAGAGAGGGGGATGAGGGAGAATGAAGAGGAGAGGTGATGGAAGAGAGAGAGGGAGAGAATTGAGGAGGAACAGAGGAAATGGGGAGGCCAGGTTGGAGTGGGAGGGGGACAGAGGGAGTTAAACCCAGCTCCTGAGCTCAGGGCGCGGTGCCCTCCCCTTCCCTGAGGACCAGGACTTGGGGCTGAGTCTGTCTCTCTCCAGCTCAGCTTCTCCAACACAAAGACACACAACAACATCGGTCACTCTGCTGCTCGGCACGATTTAATCAACATTTTTATTGGTTACAAATGGAGGTGATGGATACAGTCAGTGGGATGGTGCCTTTTCTCACTGGCCCATGAGTTGTGAGAAACATTGAAATGTTTCCCTGTAACCCCCCTGGGGGATAAGGATGGACAAACCAGCACTACCCTCAGTCTGTTACCATAGCGACAGGCTGCTCCATCACTGAAACACTGAACTGAAATGAGAAAATCCCGGATGGATTGATTAATGAGGGAATTTGATGGATGGATGGATTTGGGTGAAGGGATATTTCAGCACCTTCTTCAGCTGCTGCCTGAACTTCGTCTGGGTCACAGCATAAATCGCGGTGTTTGTGCAGCAACTGAGGAGCTGCAGCATGAAGCCCAATTCCTGCACAAAGTCATCGAGAGACACAGAGTAATACCCAAAATACCACATCCGGGTCCATACAGAATACAGCATTAACATTGACCATAACAGGATGAAATTGGCCGAGATCACAAACAGTAAAATGATGGATTTTTTTCGGTTTCTCATTTCAGTGTCAGACTGAGCGTCCCCATTGGTGTGAGCGCGGAGTCTCCTGCGGGCTCTGCTGGTCACTAAAATGTGTCTGACGGTGAGAACATTGAGCAGCAGAATCAGGAGAAATGGGACACACGGGGTTAGAATGTGGTGGAGGGACTCGATTGTGACCCAGACAATGGAGGATCGAACAGCGACTGTTACATCACAAAACCAGGGGGTGTTCCCCAGCCGATACCGAGCCTCGAGCATAAAATACCAGGAAATGTTCTTTAAACAGCTCAGCACAGTCACTGCTCCCAGAACCACAGCCGCCGTTTTCTCACTGCAATATTTACTTTTCAGCTTCTGGCAACAAATGGCCACAAACCGATCAAAGGTGAAAGTGACGGTGAACCAGACAGAGCAGTCAGTGGCTGCATAAAGCAGGACGGCGTGGATATTACACACGGGGACGGAGTCCCTCAGGAAATAAAACTGTTCCCGATAAACAATGGGAATGTGTCTCAGGATCAGGTCGAGGATAATGACCAGGAGATCCGCCGCTGCCATGGCCCCCAGGTAACGTCTGACACATGGAGACAATCCACAATCTTTATAAAGCAGGACGTAGATGGTCACTACGTTAACTGTGAGGAAGGAAAACAAACCCATTATCCATCAGCCTGGAGGCAAAGGGACCCGTTTGATCGGGGACCCAGTGAGATTTTCAAATGTGTCCCTGTATTCAGGGATTCATTAAAATAATTGGAGCTGGAATAACAAATGGGAAGGTCGGAATTACTGACAAAAATGTGACAAAAACCACAAGAAACCCTCCCTCCCCAAACACACAGAGACACATCCATCAGGACAGATGGTTTCTAGAACATTCCCACACACTCGATCACTCGAGAGCAGACACAGGTCACTCCTTCCCAGTTCCTAATACGGAGGGTGTGAACGTTGCTGTCCTGAAGGATTCTCTCCCAGTTTCCTGAAGACAAACGGAGTTTGGGAATTCCTGTATTTTGGTCTAAATTGTGGTCGATCCTGTGTCGTGGAGAAATGTAAACACAGCGAAAACGTATTCCCCCCTTTAACTGCCTGAGGGTCCTTCGGAACAGTGTCTCCTTCTCCCTGGAACGGGATCTCTTCCCTCGGGATCTTATCGTTTGTTCAATTCACTGACGTCCGGCCGTTCACAAACAATGTCAGGGACAGAACGTCCCGGGGAATGTCAGTTATAGAATGTCAGGGACAGGACGTTCCGGGTAATGTCAGTTATAGAATGTCGGGGACAGAACGTCCCGGGGAATGTCAGTTATAGAATGTCGGGGACAGAACGTTCCGGGGAATGTCAGTTATAGAATGTCGGGGACAGAACGTTCCGGGGAATGACAGTTATAGAATGTCAGGGACAGAACGTTCCGGGGAATGTCAGTTATAGAATGTCGGGGACAGAACGTCCCGGGGAATGTCAGTTATAGAATGTCAGGGACAGAACGTCCCGGGGAATGTCAGTTATAGAATGTCGGGGACAGAACGTTCCGGGGAATGTCAGTTATAGAATGTCGGGGACAGAACGTTCCGGGGAATGACAGTTATAGAATGTCAGGGACAGAACGTTCCGGGGAATGTCAGTTATAGAATGTCAGGGACAGAACGTTCCGGGGAATGTCAGTTATAGAATGTCAGGGACAGAACGTCCCGGGGAATGTCAGTTATAGAATGTCAGGGACAGAACGTTCCGGGGAATGTCAGTTATAGAATGTCAGGGACAGAACGTTCCGGGGAATGTCAGTTATAGAATGTCAGGGACAGAACGTTCCGGGGAATGTCAGTTATAGAATGTTGGGGACAGAACGTTCCGGGGAATGTCAGTTATAGAATGTTAGGGACAGAACGTTCCGGGGAATGTCAGTTATAGAATGTCAGGGACAGAACGTTCCAGGGAATGTCAGTTATAGAATGTCAGGGACAGAACGTTCCGGGGAATGTCAGTTATAGAATGTTGGGGACAGAACGTTCCGGGTAACCCCTTGACCTGTCCATGACCTTTCCCCCCTCCCCACCCCACCAACACGATGTACTGTGCCTGGACACACTGTAACATTAATGGGGTGAGTGACGGAGGATCCAATCACAGGAACGGGAACGAAAGGCATTGCCAGATCAGCTGAAATGGTTAGATATACCACATTCTCAATCCACCTCACAGAACCAGCCCAGACACCATATACCCAGAGGGAGATATCTGTTCACTGTGGAACACTGTACAGACCAGGCCAGTGTCCTGCTCAGTACAACCCAGCAATCTGTCCAGATTCATCCATTACACTGGTCAATACAACCCAGCAATCTGTCCAGATTCATCCATTACACTGTGACAGTACAACCCAGCAATCTGGCCAGAGTGGAACACTGCGCAGATCAGATCAGGGCACTTATCTTCAAAGGCAGGCTAGACATCTGTCCAGTTTTGGAAGCTGTGATAGAGAGAGAAAAGCTGCAGACGCTGGAGTCCAAAGTAGACAGGCAGGAAGGTGGGAGAACACAGCAATCCTGCCAGCATCAGGAGGTGTAACCATTCTGTAAGGATCCTGAAGGAGGGCTACACCTGAAACATCAAATTCTATACCTCCTGATGCTGCCTGGATTGCGGTGTTCCTTCAGCGAGTATTCAGCATGGGAAGCAACGCAGACCACAGCAGTGCATTGATCTATAAAACCGGACTAGATATCTGTCCAGGACGGGAAGCAACGCAGACCACAGCAGTGCATTGATCTATAAACCCGGACTAGATATCTGTCCAGGACGGAAGCAACGCAGACCACAGCAGTGCATTGATCTATAAACCCGGACTAGATATCTGTCCAGAGCTGAATATGTGTTGCTGGAAAAGCACAGCAGGTCAGGCAGCAGCCAAGGAACAGGAGAATCGACGTTTCAGGCATAAGCCCTTCTTCAGCAACCGGCTATCTGTCCAGTACGGGGAGCTGTGTAAACCACAGCAGTGCATTGATATATAAACTCGGACTAGATATCTGTCCAGTACGGGGAGCTGTGTAAACCACAGCAGTGCATTGATATATAAACTCGGACTAGATATCTGTCCAGGACAGGGAGCTGTGCAGACCACAGCAGTGCATTGATCTATAACCCCGGGCAAGATATCTGTCCAGGACGGGGAGCTGTGCAGACCACAGCAGTGCATTGATCTATAAACCCGGACTAGATATCTGTCCAGTACGGGGAGCTGTGTAAACCACAGCAGTGCATTGATATATAAACTCGGACTAGATATCTGTCCAGTACGGGGAGCTGTGTAAACCACAGCAGTGCATTGATATATAAACTCGGACTAGATATCTGTCCAGGACAGGGAGCTGTGCAGACCACAGCAGTGCATTGATCTATAACCCCGGACAAGATATCTGTCCAGCACTGAGAGCTGTGCAGAACACAACAGGGCACTAATGTCTAAACCTGAAACAAATATCCATCCAACATTGGGAGCTGCACAAACCACATCATTGTATTATCGATAAACCTCAACTAGATAGTCTGACCAGCACAGCGACCTGTGCAGTGATCACCCATGGATTCATCTGTAAACTAGGAGCAGCTACCCTCCCAGAATGTAGGATTATGCACACCTCCGCATTGCATAAATCTGTAACCCAGGAGCAGTTACCCTCCCAGCGTGTAGAGCTGTGTACCCCACCCCAGTGCATTAATCTGTAACCCAGGAGCAGTTACCCTCCCAGCATGTAGGACTGTGTGTACCACCCCAGTGCATTGATCTGTAACCCAGGAGCAGTTACCCTCCCAGCATGTAGGACTGTGTATACCACCCCAGTGCATTCCTCAGTAACACTGAGATTCCTGCCCAGTGTGGGGAAACTTGCAGCCCGGGCTGGAAGTGTCAGGATGTGCAGCTCCCACCCATTTACAGCTCGAACTCTCCATTGTGCCCTGACAAGGGGGTGCTGTGTGTGTGAACATCACTGCCACAGAGACACGGCGGGGGAATCAGTTTAAATATCATCACATGGGACGGGTTTGGTGTATAGACAAAGATGGGGAGACTGAGAGACAGTGTCATGGAAGGATGTGTTCCCAGGTTGCAGAATGCTGAAATATAGACACTTCGATAGCATCCTGTAACATGAGCCTGTCTTCCCAGGAAAGATGGGAAAAAAGGATTTTGGTGTGAGGTCAGATGAAACAACAGCTGCTGTGTGGTTTTGAAATTACGTTTATGTAATTGCTGTAGAGTTGGAATGGGGAAATAAGCAGTTTAGAGAAATGGGGTCTCAGAGTTGTGAATAGTTGATGAAATTTGTTCACTTTCAGAGTTAAAAAATAAATTGATATTTTTGTTTAAACAGTGGAATTTGGGAGTTTTCTGTCACTCATATTTTAACAGTTTACAAAGCCAATTGACCATTTCTTTATGTTTAGTTTATATTACCAGATGAGCTCAATGTTGTGTCCTAACAATTGCTGTGTGTATCTGTGTGTCTCTGTGTGGGGCAGGTCTGCCAGTCTCTGTGGTGCCTAAAGTGATGCAATGCCACCCTCTGCTGGCCTCCCCACGCCACTGCACAGGCATTTGCAGAGGGTGAAAACCAACAGGGATACATTCAGAGAGGGGGAGGGAAAGGGCAGCTGCTCACACACCATCCAAACTGATGTCTTATCCATGGACTGATCTAAATGTCCTTTAAACGTTGTAACTGTCACTACTTTCACCACTTCATCTGGAAGTTCATTCCACACACAAGCCAGATTCTGTCTTACATAATTACCTCTCCTGACTTTTGTAAATCTTTTTCCTCGCACCTTAAAATATCCCTCAGTTTTGAATCCCCAACTCTAGGGAAAAGACATCAGCCCTTCGGCTTATCTGTACCCCTCAATATTTTAAAAACCTCCGTAAAGTTACCGCTTAATTTCATATTCTTCAGTGAAAAAATCCCAGCCTACACAGCCTCTCCTTATAGCTCAATCCCTCCTTTCCCAGCAACATCCAGGCTAAACTCTTCTGAACCCTCTCCAGTTTAATAATATCAAGGTCAGTAATATTAAAGTGAAGAGTCAAGGTATTTTCTTAGGGCACAGGGAGTCCAAAACTAGAGGACATAGACTTAAGGTGAGAGGGGAAACATTTAAAAGTGATCTTAGGGGCAGCTTTTTCACCCAGAGGGAGGTGTGCCTATGGAATGGGCGGGCAGGATGACCAGACTGGACACAGTATTCCAGAAGAGGTCTCACTAATGTCCTGTACAACCACAAGATTTGACGTCCCAATTCCGATACTGAAAGGTCTGACCAATGAAGACAAGTGTGTTAAACACCTCCTTAATCGCACTATCTATATGCGATGAAAATTTTAAAGAATTATACCTGACGGCCTAGGTCTCTGTTCTACAACATTGCCAAAGACCCTACTTTTAATTGTATAGGTCCTGTTCTTGTTTGATTTACCAAATCCAATGCCTCGCATTAATCCAAACTCAACTCCATCTGCCACCCCTCAGCCCAGTGAGTGATATTACTGCCACCTCCCCCTCCCCCTTCAATTTTAAAGTGCCCATCCCTCTCCAGGAGGCCTGCACACTCCAGCCTTGATTGTCACAAAGACCCTGAGCTTGGGTTGTCTTGTGTGGTTAGGGGGAGGAGGGACAGATTGCAGACACAGTCAGTGGGGAGGAGAGGCTGGACAGTAATCAGCGGCCTGGTGTCATTTCATGGTTTTAGGAAGAGGGCAGTCGCACGTTAGAGGGGGGTAAGAGTGATCGGTGTTTTGGGACCAGAAATTAAACTCTACCTTCGTCTCTGGTGTTCAGTAATAAATATCTATTTGAGACCCTTCATTGGGCAGAGTGTGTCTGCAGGATTTCTTTCCTTAATATTGCAGACTACAGATAATAGTGATTAAAGATGTTTATAGCAATGGTAACCTGATTATAATAAATCCACACTGAACTGAAAGTGGGCACTAAAATATGACCCAAAATCTGGGTATGATAGTGTGGTGGGTAGTGTCCCTGTCTCTGAGCCAGAGCTCTGGATTTGATTTCAATTCCTGAACTTGTGTGGGAGTGTTCCTAGCTCTGGACTAGAAGGCCCGGATTCAAATCCTACCTGTTGCAGAGGTATGTCCCAGCATGACAGAACAGTCTGATGAACAAACACACAGGAGAATACTGTTCCAGCTTTATGGGTATTGTCGAGTGATGCTAGTGTCCCTTTCTCTGGGCACAAAGGTCGAGGTGTAAATCCCACAGAAGTGTCTCATGATAAATCAGAACAAACTGATTAAAATGGGTTTAGAATTGTGACTTGATGGAGAAGGGAGCGGTGTCAGTATTGAATTTCAGAATTTAGGCCCAGGATGACTGAAAGTACAGCTATTCGTGATCATTGGAGTCACATTTCGCAGCAGTAAAGGTTTATAAAATCAAAATGGTCATTGATAGGGTGAGTAGTCAGGGGTTTTTCCCCAGGTTTGGGGCGTCCAAAACTAGAGGGCATTGGTGGAAATTGAGAGGGAAAAGGTTTTGATGCGGCCGAAAGGGCACCATTTCACACAGAGGGTGGTGTGTGTATGGAATGAGCTGCCAGAGGAAGTGGTGGTAGCTGGTACAACTACAGCATGTAAAAGGCATCTGGATGCTGACAGACCTGCCGAGCTTTTCCAGCAATTTCTGTATTTCTCTTAAAAATGCATTCAGTTTAACACAAGTATTCTGAATAACTTAAACAATTTTAATTTTTAATGACGCAGCGTTATATAAACATATCTTCAAATCGACCAAGATCATTTTCTGCTACGGGTCTGTCTCTGTGTCTGACAGCAGCAATGATGCACCTACATGTAACAGGGAATGTGATGGAGACATCGTTTGGACAATGTACAAGGAGACCTCACATGGTCCAGTTTGGGAGAGGATGACATTACTGTGTGATTCAACTCAGAGAGGGAGAAAATGTAATCTGCCTGAGAAGGAATGGCCGATTGCACTCTCTCTCCTTCATTGTTCCTCATCACAGCAATGTGTGCGAGCTAAAAAAATACTCTAAACTCATCGTTACCATTCTTATTTTTATGGAATCCCTGCAGTGTTGAAACAGGTCCTTCGGCCCAACAAGTCCATACTAACCTTCCCAAAAAATTCCCCTACATTTACCCCTGACTAATGCACCGAACCTAGAAATCCTTGATCACTACAACAATTTAGCATGACCAATCAACCTAACCTACACACTTTGAGCTGTGGTAGGAAACTGGAGCACCTACTAGAAGCTCACACAGACACGGGGAGAACGTACAAACTCCACACACCCAGGCTAGAGTCGAACCAAAGTCCCTGGTGTTATGAGGCAGCAGTGCTAACCATCGTGCAACCCTTTGGGTGCTCCCTGACCAGAATTCATTGGAATCTACTCACTGCCTAAAGCAAAGGGAATTCAGCCAAACTCAATTCTCCCAGGATGAAATCCCATTGCTAGCAGCTGTGTGAGTACAATATCTTCAGAAGCAGAATACTGTTTTGAACAATCTTGCAATTTTTCCTTTGTCGTGAGTTCCATGAATATCTGGACAACGTTCTTTCAAGTTAAAATTGGAGTGTGTGTGTGTGTGTGTGTAATATTGATTATATTATGGCAATACACAAACGGTTTACCATTCATCTGTTAAAATTGCCCATGGTATTCAGGGATGTGTATGTTAGGTGCATTAGTCAGGGGTAAATGTGGGGAAATGGGTCTGGATGGGTTATTCTTCTGTGTGTCAGTGTGGTCTTGTTGGGCTAAAGGGCTTGTTTCCCCACTGTCGGGATTATATGAATCACCCGGAACCCTCTCGATTCGATTCCAACGTGTAACTCACTTCCATCTATGTGTGACTGGCATGTTTCAAAAACACCCCAAAACCTTCACTTCTATTCCACTTGATGGAGTTCAATTTAGATAAATATAAAAAGGTGAACATATCCCTCGATTAGATTCCAGGCTGTAACTCACTCCGGGCTCTCTGTTATTCTGTATATAAACGACCCTGAACTCCTCGATTAGATTCCAGTCTGTAACTCACTCCGGGCTATCTGTTATTCTGTATCTAAAACTCTCTGAACCCCTCGATTAGATTCCAGGCTGGAACTCACTGTGGGCTCTCTGTTATTCTGTATATAAACGACCCTGAACTCCTCGATTAGATTCCAGTCTGTAACTCACTCCGGGCTCTCTGTTATTCTGTATCTAAAACTCCCTGAACCCCTCGATTAGATTCCAGGCTGTAACTAACTCCAAGGCATCTGTTATTCTGTACATAAACCATGCTAAACCCCTCGACTAGGTTCCAACCTGTAACACATTCCAGGCTATCTGTTATTCTGCATATAAACCACCCTGAATCCCTCGATTAGATTCCAGGCTTTAACTCACACTGGACTATCTGTTATTCTGTATATAAACCACCCTGAACCCTGCAATTAGATTCCAGGCTGTAACTCACTGCGGGCTACCTGTTATTCCGCATATAAACCACACTGAAACCCGAGATTAGATTCTATGCTGTAACTCACTCTGAAATATCTGTTATTCGTACATAAACCACCCTGAACCCCTAGATTAGATTCCAGATTGTAACTCGCTCCGGGGTATCTGGTATTCTGTATATTAATCACCCGAACCCCTCCATTAGTCTGTATCTCTCTGTGTGTGATTCTGTGTGTCTGTGTATGCACGTTTATGTGTGATTTTGTGTGCGTGTTCAATGTTTTATGTTGTTGTGGTTCTGGTCGCTGAGCTGGGAATTTGTCTTACAAACGTTTTGTCCCCTGTCTAGGTGACATCCTCAGTGCTTGGGAGCCTTCTGTGAAGCGTTTCTGTGCTGTTTCCTCCGGCATTTATAGTGGCCTGTCTCTGCTGCTTCCGGTTGTCAGTTCCAGCTGTCCGCTGCAGTGGCCGGTATATTGGGTCCAGGTCGATGTGTTTGTTGATAGAGTCTGTGGATGAGTGCCATGCCTCTAGGAATTCCCTGGCTGTTCTCTGTTTGGCTTGCCCTATAATAGTAGTGTTGTCCCAGTCAAATTCATGTTGCTTGTCGTCTGTGTGTGTGGCTACTAAGGATAGCTGGTCGTGTCGTTTTGTGGCTAGTTGGTGTTCATGTATACGGATCGTTAACTGTCTTTTTGTGAAGTTGTTTTGTGCAGTCCTTGCATAGGATTTTGTACACTACAGTAGTTTTGCTCATGTTGGGTATCGGGTCCTTCGGTCTGGTGAGTTGTTGTCTGAGAGTGGCTGTTGGTTTGTGTGCTGTTATGAGTCCTAGTGATCGCAGTAGTCTGGCTGTCAGTTCAGAAATGCTCCTGATGTATGGTAGTGTGGCTAGTCCTTTGGGTTGCGGCATGTCCTCGTTCCATTGTCTTTCCCTTAGACATCTGTTGATAAAATTGCGAGGGTGTCCGTTTTTGGTGAATACTTTGTATAGGTGTTCCTCTTCCTCTTTTTGTCGTTCTGGTGTGCTGCAGTGTGTTGTGGTCCTTTTGAATAGTGTCCTGATGCAACTTCGTTTGTGTGTGTTTGGGTGGTTGCTTTCATAGTTTAGGACTTGGTGAATTCTCCGTTCGGTGTTCTCTGTACCATCACGTCTAGGAATCGGAGTTGGTTGTCCTTTTCTTCCTCTCTAGTGAATCGTTTTATGTATTTTCGAACTGTATTGATGTTGCCAATCTCTCTTGCTTTTCCTTATTTATAAACTCAATGTCATCGTTTTGCTGATATAAAATGGTGGCTGTGGACAAATCTAAAATGACTGCCTGACTGATTTGTGTCCGGAATACTTTCAGCAAGGGAGAGGGGGCAATGTGTCAAAAGTCATTTCCATTCATTGATGCCAGCAGAGATAGGAAATGGAGACAGCTCTTTGAAGGTGCTTAAAATGTAAATCCCAGAACCTGTTTACAGTGAATGCGGAGAGACAATGTGACATTCCAGTAAGGTCTGCCTTACTTTCCAAGCTCCTAATGTATGAAGAAACATAATATACAAAACCTGATAGAGCTTAGTCACTGAATTGTAGATTTGCAGATTTGGATCAGAAGCCTGCCTGGCTAGGCCTCATCCCAAAGTGAAGAGTTTCTCAAATCCCACACTGACCTTCTATGGGTTCAAATTGTGTGTTGTCGACAAATCAAAGAAAGTAATGCACCTGCAATTGAACAAAACTCTTTCTGGAACTTTGTGTTTTTATTTGGTTTACGTATCTTTCAACAGGATTGAAGATAAATGAGACAGTGAGAGATAGGTAGCACTGTAACCAGAATGGCAGTGCAGTATAAAAGGTATATTAATACTTTCAGTGAAAGGGGAAAACAGAGGAGGATAGTCCTCAAACAAGGAAAATTGGGAGTCAGTAAAGTTGTGTAGTTTGTGACTGCATTCTGTTTATGTGAGTCAAGATTTGAAACCACTTGGCCAATAGTGCACTTTGTGAGTCACTCCCAGTTACAAGTTATTTCATATAAAAAGGTGAACATATCCCTCGATTAGATTCCAGGCTGTAACTCACTCCGGGCTCTCTGTTATTCTGTATATAAACGACCCTGAACTCCTCGATTAGATTCCAGTCTGTAACTCACTCCGGGCTATCTGTTATTCTGTATCTAAAACTCTCTGAACCCCTCGATTAGATTCCAGGCTGGAACTCACTGTGGGCTCTCTGTTATTCTGTATATAAACGACCCTGAACTCCTCGATTAGATTCCAGTCTGTAACTCACTCCGGGCTCTCTGTTATTCTGTATCTAAAACTCCCTGAACCCCTCGATTAGATTCCAGGCTGTAATTAACTCCAAGGCATCTGTTATTCTGTACATAAACCATGCTAAACCCCTCGACTAGGTTCCAACCTGTAACACATTCCAGGCTATCTGTTATTCTGCAAATAAACCACCCTGAATCCCTCGATTAGATTCCAGGCTTTAACTCACACTGGACTATCTGTTATTCTGTATATAAACCACCCTGAACCCTGCAATTAGATTCCAGGCTGTAACTCACTGCGGGCTACCTGTTATTCCGCATATAAACCACACTGAAACCCGAGATTAGATTCTATGCTGTAACTCACTCTGAAATATCTGTTATTCGTACATAAACCACCCTGAACCCCTAGATTAGATTCCAGATTGTAACTCGCTCCGGGGTATCTGGTATTCTGTATATTAATCACCCGAACCCCTCCATTAGATTCCAGTCTGTAAATCACTCCGGGCTATCTGTTATTTTGTGTATTAACTACCCTGAACCCATTGATTTGATTTCACTTCCTGACATGTTAAGCTCATGTTCCCAACACAATCTAATCTCAATAATGATTAATGTATCACTGGTCCTCCTATCTGCTGGCACTACCATCATGTTAACTTTCTGATGTTTACGTACATGATTACCTGTAGCAGTGAGTCGCAGGTAGACAGAGTGGTGCTGAACACATTTGGCACATTTGCCTTAATCAGTCAGAGTATTGAGTATAGGATTTGTGGTGATATGTTACATCTGTACAGGACGTTGGTGAGGCCACTTTCAGAATACTGCGTACAACTCGGTTTTCTGCAGAAATGACTTACACGAATGTTCCAGGACTGGAGGCTTGAGCTTTAGGGAGACGTTGATTAGGTTGAGGTGTTTCCCCCTGGAGTGTGAGAGGTTGAGAGGCAACATTATAGAGGTTTATAAAATCATCAGGGGCATGGATATTCTGAACAGCCATGTTCTGCTCCCAATGATATGGGAGTCCAGAACAAGACAGCATAGGTTGGAGGGGAGAGGGCGAATGATTTAGAAGGGACGTGAAGGTAAATATTTCACACAGAGAGTGGTGTGTGGACCGAAAGAGCAGTCAGAGGAAGTGGTCAAGGCGGATACAATCACAGGAGGAATATTGGCCAAATGCTGGCAAATGGGACTAAATCAGATTTGATATCTGATCGGAGAGAACAGATTGGATTAATGGGTCTGTTTCCGTTCTGCATGACTCTCTGATTCTATAAGATGGATGACGAATAATTCTGAAAGGACTTTTCAAGTCGGAATTCTTTTCAGTGGAAGGTTATCGTGTCTCTATGTTCACATTGATTGAAAGCTGCGTTAGTTAAATATTTGACAGAGAAGTGAATCATGCATAATGGGATATAGACAGGAAATTGGAGCTGAGACCACAAACTGATCGGCTACAATTTTAGTGCCTGGTGGAGAAGGCTCAAAGTATCTAATGACCCACTCCTGCTCCTCAGTCCCATGTTCCTGTGTTCCATTCAGCCCCTCAAACCTGCTAGACAGGAGCAGTTGGAGGTTACTTACTCCTATAACCTGTTGCGCAGAAACACAGGAGACATTTCAGCCCCCTCTGTACTGTCCCATACGGTTTGAAGTGAATTGGGAATGTAATTGGAAAACCCAGGCTGGGTATGAAAGAGGCCCCTCATCTCTCTTCACAGAGCTTTCCCTCTCTGCAACTTGTGCTTCATTTGTTGGTCATGTTGTAGACCCAGATTCACTGTGAATACAGCCCCCATACCTCACTCAGGGATGGCTCACAAAATCCTCTGGTCTCCCTGTCTGCAACATTCAATAACAGAACATTAATGAAAATAACACCCACCAACTTTCCAATAACAGAATGGGAGAACATCAGAAACAGGGGCATGTTGTTCACCCCCCAAGCCTGCCTTGCCCTTCTTTAAGATCATGACTGATCTGCTCTTGGTCTCAAATCCTCTTTCATATCCAATTCTTCATAGCCCTCAACTCTCTGACAGGTCAATTTCCATCTACCTCATCTTCAAATACGTTCAGTCATCTAGCTCCCCGAACACCCTTGAGGAGAGAAATCCTGACATTCAATCCCACCTGTTTGAAGAAAACTCTTGCTGCTCCTATATCATGGCTTATTGATATGAACAAAAGAGATTGAGACAAGGGTTCAGGTAAAAATGACTGGCCCTGATATCAAGGCAGTGGTTGACATCTGTTGACATCAAGGAACTGGACTTATTGGGAATCAGATCAAACTCTCCAGTGTTTGGTGTCAAACATGGCACAAAGCAAGATGTTCATCATCTCTGTCCTGGGTCACCTCTGTGGGAGATTCTCAGGGTAGCTTCATCTTCACAAACATCTTCAGCTGCTTCATGAATGTCTCCCTACCCTCACCCGCCCCACCATAAGATCAGAACTGGGGATGGTCGCTGAAGATTCAACAATGTTCAGAACGTTTTGTCCCCCGTCAGCTCCTGAATTGGTCTGTGTCCATGTGCAACAAGACCCAGACTCCATTGAGACTTGTGCTGTTAAAGTATCAGTAACATTCATGTAACAGCACTGCCTGACACTGCACATTCCCACAGTAAAATAAGAATTCATTCAGCACCTCACGCTGGTTTCACAGGAATATGAGGAAGCCATTCAGCCCATTGACACTATTGGAGATGAACAGGGACAGCCCATTCAGTGCCTCCAGCCTATTACTCAGGAAGAGAAGGAGTCTAGTGTGATGGACCACACGAGAGCCCCTCGAAAATATTTGAAGGCGGTAGCCTAGACTCGAATGTTTTCTTATTTTAAAGGAAATGTAAAGTGTCTGTTCCAGATGCAATGTGACTGGTCAGACTCCTCGGTGTGAAGCAAAACACCATCTACTTAAACACGAAAGAGAAAATGAAACCACAGAAAGAGGAATTTAGAATAACGTAATTCTATTGGATAGTTTAACAGAATAATAGATCTAGGAACTATTACTAATGAAATATTCCAATATAGGGAAATCCCATAAACACAGCCCTTGGCAAAAAGGAATATTCAGACACAGAATGTCACAAATATTTCTCCAATCCAGGAATTAAAAACAGCATCAAGAGAACTTTCAGAGAGGGTAGCAACCAGGAAACATTCACTGAAGTTTCCAACTCTGTGGCGACCCCAATAGTTTCTGATGTCACTGAGAAACCAAAACCCAAAGATCCTAATCTGTGAGAGCTGTCCACACTCATTCAGGCTGCATTAAAATTAACCTAAGGCCTCCCTCGCTGTTTACTCAAGTGGTCTTAACTACCCAGCTTGGTAATGATCGTTCAATCTCTCTCATAAAAGAAACCCCGACCAAATAACCTCTTAAAGCTGCAGTATTGTCATACTAGTCAGTACAATGAGCTGTCAAACAGGAACCAGGGGTAACCCAGTCAGGCCCTTGGCCCTATCCAATTGGACGAGGAAGAAGCCAGTCAGTCCCTTGAGTCACTTACACAGCAACAGTAGGAGGCCATTCCCACCTCAATGCACTTACACGGGGGCAGAATGAGGGAATTGATGCTGATTCCTGATGAATGTCTTATGCCCAATACGTCGATTCACCTGCTTCAAGGATGCTGCCTGACCTGCTGTGCTTTTCCAGCAATCGACTCTCTACTCTGATCTCCAGCATCAGCAGTCCTCACTGTCTCTTAATTGATGCTCTAACAAGATGCAGAAGCTGCACAGACAGACTGCTCCACGTTGTTCCTCCTGGCTCCGTTGCTCATGATACACATGTGGGACTTTAACGTGGTTTTCTAGTGGTGAGGAGGGAAGACATATGCCTAGTGCAAAGTCTCAAGAAGGCATCTTCCATCTCCAAGAAGACAGCCTGGTGTTCTCTATGTAGGGCGGAAGCTGGTGGGAATGGCTACCTGTTTCAGATGGAAGATATTGTGGCTGCTGTTGGGGATTATGAATAACCTGATGTTCAGTCCAGGGTTCACACGCCGACTGCACAATAACGTGGGGAGAGTTAGTAAAGGCATATAAACTATTAGGAAAGTCACGTTAGACTGATGGATGGATGCTCTCAGTTCAAATAATGGTGATCTTCTTCATGTTGACCTTGTCTAGTGCATGTCCTGTTCAGTGTAACCTGTATGCCTTACTCTGTCCAAGTATATTTCCACCCTATGATCTGTCTGACCATGCTTACTATGATCTGCCTCCACTGCTCATAAATAAAGTGTTTCCCTGTACTGAGGTACACGTGACAATAAATCAAACCAATCAATCCTGGGTAACGTATGGAATTTCTCTCCCTGTCAATGTCTCTTTTGGAAATAAGTGATCGCTGCCACTCCTCGTGTTTCAGCATCACCATTTCTTCGTCTCTCACAGCTCTACAGATTAAACACTCAGCTTCTTCACTCTATCCTCATGTTACCATCACCCGTGTCTGTGGTAAGGAGATCATTCCTTACAAAGGAGATCAAATCTGTAGAGAGTGCCCCAAATGCTCTCTCAGCAAGGCTCTACAACAGCAGGAAGATGGCTTTACTTATGTACTCGAATCATCTTACAATGAAGGACAGCATACCATTGACTGCACCCATTACTTACACAGGGTTTGATTCAGAGCAGTCAGCATAGACTTGTGATTGGGAGATCAATTCCCAAATTTCTTAGAGTCCTCTGGTGAAGTGACCAAGAATGTTGAGGAGGACAGTGTGGTAAATGTAGTCACTATGGATTTCAGTAAGGCCTTTGATAAGGTTTCACATGGCAGGCTGCTCTGGAATGTTCCATCACGTAGAATATTGGGGGAACTGGCCAATTGGATACACAGTTGGCTTGTTGATGGGAAGCAGAGGGTTTAGTGGAAGGATGCTTGTTAGACTGGAGGTTGGGTTCATAGCTGTTTGTTATCTATGATTTGGTTGAGAACGTACAAGGTATGATTAGTAAGTTTGCAGATGACACTAAAATAAGTGGGAGCATGATCAGTGAGGAAGTTTCTCAGAAATTGCAGCAGGACCTTAATCAGGTGGGCAAGTGGGCTGAGAAATGGCAAATGGAATTTAATATAGATGTGTGAGGTCTTGCAGCGAGGAATCTCAAATCAAGGTAGGAGTCTCATGGTGAATGGGCGGGCCTTATGGAGTGTAATGGGCAGAGAGACCTTGGAATTCAGGTGCAAAGTTCCCTGAGAGTGGAGTCACAGGTAGACAGGCCAGTGAAGAAGGCTTTTGACACACTGGCCTTCATCAGGCAGGACATTGAGTATAGAAGTTGGGAATTTATGTTACAGTTACACAGGACTTTGGTAAGGCCGCACTTGGAGTATTGTGTTCAGTTTTGTCAACTTGTTATAGGGAGGATATAATGAAATTAGAGAGAGTGTAGAAGAAATTTACAAAGACGTTGCCGGGACCCAATGGTCTGAGTTATAGGGAGAGGTTGGACAAGCTCGGAACTTTTCTTCAGAGTGTAGGAGACTGAGGGGGGACCTTATAGAGCTGTATAAGATCATGAGGGACATGGATAGGGTGAATGCTCTCAGTCTTTCTCCAAAGGTTAGAGAATCGAGGGGAGATCAGTTTAAGGTTAAAGCGGAAGGAATAAAAGGGAACCTGAGGGGCCACTTCTTTACACAGAGGGCTGGGTTGTGGATGAGTTGCCAGCAGATGTGGCTGAGGGGGGGGGGGGTGTATTAACAACATTTCAAAAGCATAGAACATAGAACATAGAAAAGTACAGCGCAGTACAGGCCCTTCGGCCCTCGATGTTGCGCCGACCGAAGCCTACCTAACCTACACTTGCCCGATAACCTCCATATGCTTGTCCAATGCCCGCTTAAATGACCATAAAGAGGGAGAGTCCACCACTGCTACTGGCAGGATATTCCATGAACTCACACCCCGCTGAGTAAAAAATCTACCCCTAACATCTGTCCCATACCTACCACCCCTTAATTTAATGCTGTGTCCCCTAGTAACAGCTGACTTCATTAGCGGAAAAAGGTTCTCACTGTCAACCCTATCTAAACCCCTAATCATCTTGTACACCTCTATCAAATCACCCCAAAACCTTCTTTTCTGCAATGAGAACAGCCCCAAGTGCCTCAGCCTTTCCTCATACGATCTTCCTACCATACCAGGCAACATCCTGGTAAACCTCCTCTGCACTCGTTCCAATGCCTCCACATCCTTCCTATAGTATGGCGACCAAAACTGCACACAATACTCCAGATGAGGCCGCACCAGAGTCTTATACAACTGCAACATGACCTCAGGACTCCGGAACTCAATTCCTCTACCAATAAAGCCCAGTACGCCATAAGCCTTCTTCACAGCACTATTTACCTGGGTGGCAACTTTCAAAGATCTGTGTGCATGGACACCAAGATCCCTCTTCTCATCCACACTACCAAGTAGTCTACCATTAGCCCAGTAATCCATCTTCTTGTTACTCCTACCAAAGTGAATGACTTCACACTTAGCTACATTGAATTCCATTTGCCACCTTACTGCCCAGCTCTGCAACTTATCTATATCCCGCTGTAACCTGCCACATCCTTCTTCACAGTCCTCCACTCCACCGACTTTCATATCATCCGCAAACTTGCTCACCCAGCCTTCAAGCCCCTCCTCCAGGTCATTTATAAAAATGACAAACAGCAATGGTCCCAAAACAGATCCTTGTGGAACACCGCTAGTAACTGCGCTCCAAGATGAACCTATACCATCAACTACTACACTCTGTCTCCTTCCAGCCAGCCAATTCCTAATCCAAACCTCTAATGCACCCTCAATGCCATAACTCCGTCGTTTTTGCTTTAGCCTGCCATGGGGTACCTTATCGAACGCCTTGCTAAAATCCATATACACCACATCTACTGCTTTCCCCTCGTCCACCTCCTTAGTCACCTTCTCGAAGAATTCAATAAAGTTTGTGAGGCACGACCTGCCGTTCACAAAACCATGCTGGCTATCCTTGATCACATTATTCCTATCCAGATGTTCATAAATCCTATCCCTTACAATTCTCTCTAAGACTTTCCCCACAACAGAAGTGAGACTCACTGGCCTATAGTTACTCGGTCTGTCCCTGCTCCCCTTCTTGAACAAGGGGACCACATTCGCTATCCTCCAGTCTTCTGGCACTATTCCCGTAGACAACGACGACATAAAAATCAAGGCCAATGGCTCCGCTATCTCCTCCCGAGCTTCCCAGAGGATCCTAGGATAAATGCCATCAGGCCCAGGGGACTTATCTATTTTCATCCTTTCCAGTATTCCCCAGACCTCTTCCCTACGTACCTCAAGGCCATCCCTTCTAATCACTTGCGACTCAATATTCACATCAGCAACAGTGTCCTTTGGATAAATATGTGGATAGGAAAGGACTTGAAGCATATGGGCCAACTGCAGGGAAATGGGGTTAGTGTGAATGGACATTTACAAGGTGGAGTCAAATCCCTTTGTTAATTAAAACCAAACACCCAGAAAAGCTCGCCTCACATCGTAATCTGTTAAAATATGAGTGACACAGATCTCCTACATTCCACTATTTAAACAAATATTAGCAAGTTAGTTTCTTAACTTTAATAGTGAACACTAAACAACAACTATTCACAAATACAAGCCCCTCTTTTCTTAACTACTTACTATCTGACTCCAACTCTTTAAAAAAAATACTGTTCTAACAACCTACATATTAAACGTTACAATCTCAAGACCACACAGTCTCTATCTTCCCCGCTGTGTTCACTCTTTCAGCTGCTGGTGTCCCTTTATCATGTTTTATTTTTAATGCAAGTATGTTTTACATGAACATGTGTCTTTGATAGAGAGTGTTTGAGATGGTCAGTTAGCATTCCTGCTCTACAGCAGTTGCTCTATGTTGGATGGCAGCGGCTCTCCCTCTATTTTCAAAATGCTGGGTTTATTTACTTCCCATGATACAATAATTCTCATAATTTGATTGATTTCCAGGTGTACGAACAATAATATTCAAATTCCATTGGCTTCTGATATTATGAGCATTATTTAAAGTCTTTGATTGCAGTTGATTGCTGTCAAAACAGCAACCAAAACTCAGGCTTCCATTTCCCAGTTAATTGTTACATTTGGAACAGTCTGACCATTAGCTGGCATCTGTGGCTGTACTTTCGATTCAGCGAAATCCGTCCTATCTTAAAGTGAACAGACATTGATTAGATTCCAGGCAGTAACACACGCCGGGCTATCTGTTATTCTGCATACTAACCTCCTTGAACCCCTCGATTAGATTCCAGGCCGTAACTCACTCTGAGCTATCTGTTATTCTGTATATAACCCACCCTGAACACCTCAATTCGATTCCAGGCTGAAAATCACTCCGGGGTATCCGCTATTCTGTTTATAAACCACTCTGAACCCCTCAATTAGATTCCAGGCTGTAACTCAGTCCAGAGTATCTGTTATTCTGCATATAAACCACCCTGAAACCCTCAATTAGATTCCAGGCTGTAACTCACTCTGGGCTACCTGTTGTTCTGTGTATAAACCTCCCTGAACCCCTCAATTCGATTCCAGGCTGTAACTCACTCTGGGCTACCTGTTATTCTGTATATAAACCACTCTGAACCCCTTGATTCGATTCCAGGCAGTAACTTCCTGTCAGGGTTGAAAGGGAAGGCTGGTAGTTGTAGAGAATGCTGGCTGACTAAAGAAATTGACGGTTTGGTTCAGAAAAAGAAGGAAGCATATGCCAGGTATAGACAGGATAGATCCTAACCCATGTCCATGGATTCCAGGCTGTAACACACTCCAGGCTATCTGTTATTCTGAATATAAACCACCCTGAACCCCTTGATTAGATTCCAGATTGTAACTCACTCTGGGGTATCTGGTATTCTGTATATTAACCACCCGAAACTCTCGATTAGATTCCAGTCTGGAACTCACTCCGGGCTATCTGTTATTTTGTATATAACCCACCCTGAACGAATTGATTTGATTTCACTTCCTGACATGTTAAGCTCATGTTTCCAACACAATCTAATCTCAATAAGGATCAATGTATCACTGGTCCTCCTATCTGCTAGCACTACCATCATGTTAACTTTCTGATGTTTATGTACATGATTACCTGTAGCAGTGAGGCGCAGGTAGACAGAATGGTGCTGAACACATTTGGCACATTTGCCTAAATCAGTCAGAGCATTGAGTATAGGGGTTGTGGTGGTATGGTGCATCTGTACAAGATGTTGGTGAGACCACTTTAAGAATACTGTGTACAACTCGGTTTTCTGCAGAAATGACTTACACGGATGTTCCAGGACTGGAGGCTTGAGCTATTGGGAGAGGCTGATTACGTTGAGGTGTTGCCCCCTGGAGTGTCAGAGGTTGAGAGGCAACATTATAGAGGTTTATAAAATCATCAGGGGCATGGATATGCTGAACAGCCATGTTCTGCTCCCAAGGATAGGGGAATCCAGAACAAGACAGCATAGGTTGGAGGGGAGAGGGCAAATGATTTAGAAGGGACCTGAAGGTAAATATTTCACGCAGAGACTGATGTGTGTACAGAAAGTGCAGTCAGAGGAAGTGGTCAAGGCGGGTACAATCACAGGAGGATTATTGGCCAAATACTGGCAAATGGGACGAAATCAGATTTGATAACTGATCGGAGTGAACAGAATGGATTAATGGGTCTGTTTCCATTCTGCCTGACTCTCTGATTCTATAAGAGGGATGACAAATAATTCTGAAAGGACCTTTCCAGTCAGAATTCTCTTCAGTGGAAGGTTATCGTTTCTCTATGTTCACATTGATTGAAAGCTGCGTTAGTTAAATATTTGACAGAGAAGTGAGTCATGCACAATGGGACACAGACAGGAAAGTGGGGCTGAGACCACAATCTGATCAGCTACAATTTTAGTGCCTGGTGGAGAAGGCTCAAAGTATCTAATGACCCACTCCTGCTCCTCAGTCCCATGTTCCTGTGTTCCATTCAGCCCCTCAAACCTGCTAGACAGGAGCAGTTGGAGGTTACTTACTCCTATAATATGTTGCACAGAAACACAGGAGACCATTCAGCCCCTCAGTACTGTCCCACGCGGTTTGAAGTGAGTTGGGAAATGTAATTGGAAAACCCAGGCTGGGTACGAAAGAGACCCCTCATCTCTCTTCACAGAGCTTCCCTTCTCTGTAACTTGTGCTTCATTTGTTAGTTATGTTGTACACTCAGGTTCAGTGTGAATACAGCCGCCCCCCGCCTCCCCCATACCTCACTCAGGGATGGCTCACAAAATCCTCTGGTCTCCCTGTCTGCAACATTCAATAACAGAACATTCATGAAAATAACACCCACTAACTTTCCAATAACAGAATGGGAGAACATCAGAAACAGGGGCATGTTGTTCACTCCCCAAGCCTGCCTTGCCCTTCTTTAAGATCATGACTGATCTGCTCTTCGTCTCAAATTTTCTTTCATATCCAATTCTTCATAGCCCTCAACTCTCTGACAGGTTAATGTCCATACACCTCCTCTTCAAATACGTTCAGTCATCTATCTCCCCGAACACCCTTGAGGAGTGAAATCCTGACATTCAATCCCACCTGTTTGAAGAAAACACTTGCTGCTCCTATATCATGGCCTATTGATGTGAACAAAAGAGATTGAGACAAGGGTTCAGGTAATAATGACTGGCCCCGATATGAAGGCAGTGGTTGACTTCTGTTGACATCAAGGAGCTTAACAAATCTGAACTTAATGTGAATCAGAGTAACCTCTCCAGTGTTTGGGGTCAAACATGGCACAAAGGAAGATGGTCATCATCTCAGTCCTGGGTCACCTCTGTGCGAGATCCTCAGGGGAGCTTCCTCTTCACAAACACCTTCAGCTGCTTCATCAATGTCTCCCCGCCCCCACCCTCCCCACCATAAGATCAGAACTGGGGATGGTCGCTGAAGATTCCACAATGTTCAGAACATTTTGTCCCCCGTCAACTCCTGAACTGGTCTTTTTCCATGTGTAGCAGGATCCAGACTCCATTGAGACTTGTGTTGTTAAATGGTCCGTAACATTCATGTAACAGCACTGGCGGGCACTGCACATTGCCACAGTAAAATAAGAGTTCATTCAGCACCTCACGCTGGTTTCACAGTAATATGAGGAAGTCATTCAGCCATAGACACTATTGGAGATGAACAGGGACAGCCCATTCAGTGCCTCCAACCTATTACTCAGGAAGAGAAGGAGTCTAGTGTGAAGGGCCACACCAGAGCTCCTCGAAAGTATTTGACGGCAATAGCCTAGAGTCTAATGTTTTCACATTTTAAAGGAAATGCAAAGTGTCTGTTCCAGATGCAATGTGAATGGTCAAACTACTCGGTGAAGCAAAACACTATCTACTTAAACACGAAAGAGAAAATGAAACCAAAGAAAGAGGAATTTAGCATAACGTAATTCTATTGGACAGTTTAACAGAATAATAGATCTAGGAACTATTACTAATGAACTGTTCCAATATAGGGAAATCCCATAAACACAGCCCTTGGCAAAAAGGAATATTCAGACACAGAATGTCACAAATATTTCTCCAATCCAGGAATTAAAAACAGCATCAAGAGAAATTTCAGAGAGGGTATCAACCAGGAGACCTTCACTGAAGCTTCCAACTCTGTGGAGACCCCAATAGTTTCTGATGTCACTGAGAAACCAAAACCCAGAGATCCTAATCTGTGAGAGCTGGCCACACCCATTCAGGCTGCATTAAAATAAACACAAGGCCTCCCTAGCTGTTACTCAAGTGGTCTTTACTACCCAGCTTGGTAACGATCGTTCAATCTCTCTCTTAAAAGAAACACGGACAAAATAACCTCTTAAAGATGCAACATTGTCACACTAGTCAGTACAATGAGCTGTCAAACAGGAACCAGGGGTAACCCAGTCAGGCCCTTGGCCCTGTCCAATCGGACGAGGTTGAAGCCAATCTCTCCCTTGAGCCCCTTATACAGGAACAGTAGGAGGCCATTCCCACCTCAATGCACTTACACAGGGGCAGAATGACGTAAGTTTTGCTGATTCCTGATGCTGCCTGACCCGCTGTGCTTTTCCAGCAATTGATGCTCTACTCTGATCTCCAGCATCGGCAGTCTTATGTGTCTCCTAATTGATGCTCTAACATGATAAACAAGTGGAGCAGAGGCTGCACAGACAGACTGCTCCACATTGTTCCTCTTGGCTCTGTTGCTCATGATACACATGTGGGACTTTAATGTGGTTTTCTAGTGGTGAAGAGGGAAGCCATATATCTTGTGTGAAGTCTCAAGAAGGCATCTTCGATCTCCGAGAAGCCAGCCTGGTGTTCTCTATGTAGGGCGGAAGTTATTGGGAATGGATACCTGTTTTAGACGGAGGTATTCTGGCTGCTGTTGGGGATTGTAATTAACCTGACGTTCAGTACAGGGTTCACTCACCGACTGCACAGTGACGTGGGGAGAGTTAATTAAGACATATAAACTTTTAGGAAAGTCACGTTAGACTGATGAATGGACTCTCTAAGTTCAAATAATGCTGATCTTGTTCATGTTGACATTGTTTAGGGCACGTCCTGTTCAGTGTAACCTGTATGCCTTACTCTGTCCAAGTCTATTTCCACCCTATGATCTGTCTGGCCATGCTTACTATGATCTGCCTCCACTGCTCATAAATAAAGTGTTTCCCTGTACTGGGGTACACGTGACAATAAATCAAACCAATCAATCCTGGGTAAAGTATGGAATTTCTCACCCTATCAATGTCTATTTTGGAAATAAGTGATCGCTGCCACTCCTCGTGTTTCAGCATCACCATTTCTTCGTCTCTCACAGCTCTACAGATTAAACACTCAGCTTCTTTACTCTATCCTCATGTTACCATCACCAGTGTCTGTGGTAAGGAGATCATTCCTTACAAAGGAGATCAAATCTGTAGAGAGTGCCCCAAATGCTCTCTCAGCAAGGCTCTACAACAGCAGGAAGATGGATTTACTTATGTACTTGAATCATCTTACAATGAAGGACAGCATACCATTGACTGCACCCATTACGTACACAGGGTTTGATTCGGAGCAGTCAGCATAGACTTGCGAGTGGCAGATCATGCTTCCCAAATTTCTTAAAGTCCTTTGATGAAGTTACCAGGATGTTTGATGAGGGCAGAATGGTAGATGTAGTCTCTGTGGATTTCAGTAAGGCCTTTGATAAGGTTCCACACGGCAGCTGCTCAGGAATGTAACATCTCGTAGAATGCGGGGGGGAACTGGCCAATTGGATACACAGTTGGCTTGATGGTAGGAAGCAGAGGGTTGAGTGGAAGGTTGTTTGTCAGACCGGAGGCTTGGTCCATTGCTGTTTGTTATCTATGATTTGGTTGAGAATGTACAAGTTATGATTAGTAAGTTTGCAGAAGACACTAAAGTAAGTGGGAGCATGGTCAGTGAGGAAGTTTATCAGAAATTGCAGCAGGACCTTAATCAGGTGGGAAAGTGGGCCGAGAAATGGCAAATGGAATTTAATATCGATGCGTGATTTCTTACATTTTGGGAACTCAAATCAAGGTAGGAGTCTCATGTTGAATGGGAGGATCTTCAAGGGTGTAATGGGCAGAGAGACCTTGGAGTTCAGGTGCACGGTTCTCTGAGAGTGGAGTCACAGGTAGACAGGGCAGTGAAGAAGGCTTTTGGCACATTGGCCTTCATCAGGCAGGATATTGTGTATAGAAGTTGGGAATTTATGTTGCAGTTACACAGGACTTTGGTAAGTCCGCACTAGGAGTATTGTGTTCAGTTTTGTCACGTTGTTATAGGGAGGATGCTATTAAATTAGAAAGAATGCAGAAGAAATTTACAAAGACGTTCCCAGGACCCAATGGTCCGAGTTATAGGGAGAGGTTGGACAAGCTAGGACCTTTTCTTTAGCGTGTAGGAAACTGAGGGAGTCCTTATAGAGCTGAATCAGATCATGATGGTGGGGTTAATGCTCTCAGTCTTTTTCCAAGGTTTAGAGAATCGAGGACGAGAGAGGATCAGTTTAAGGTTAAAGGGGAAGGAATAAAAGGGAACCTGAGGGGCCAGTTCTTTACACAGAGGCTGGTACGTGGATGAGCTGCCCGCAGGTGTGATTGAAGGAGATACATTAACAACATTTCAAAAGCATTTGGATAAATATGTGGATAGGAAAGGACTGGAAGGATATGGGCCAACTGCAGGGAATTGGGGTTAGCGTGGATGGACATTTACAAGGTAGAGTGGAAACCCCTCTGTAAATTAAACCCAAACACCCAGAAAAGCTCGCCCCACCTTGTAATCTGTTAAAATATGAGTGATACAGATCTCCTACATTCCACTATTTAAACAAAAATTAACAAGTTAGTGTCTTAACCTTAATAGTGAACACTAAACAACAACTATTCACAATTACAAGCTCCTCTTTTCTTAGCTACTTACTATCTGACTCCAACTCTGTAAAAATATTCTGTTCCAACAGCCCACATATTAAACATTACAATCTCAAGACCACACAGTCTCTATCTTCCCTGCTGTGTTCACTCTTCCAGCTGCTGATCTCCCTGGGTCATGTTTTTATTGCAAGTAGGTTTACATGAACATGTATCTTTGATAGAGAGTGTTTGAGATGGTCAGTTATCACTCCTGCTCTACAGCAGTTACTCTGCTGTTGGATGGCAATGGCTCTCCCTCTAGTGTTCAAATGCTGGGTTTATATAGTCCCCATGATACAACAATTCTCATAACTTGATTGCTTTCCAGATGTCCAAACAATAATATTCAAGTTCCGTTGGCTTCTGGTATCCTGATCATATTTAAACTCTTTGGTTGTATTTGAATTATTGTGAAAACAGCAACCAAACCTCAGGTCTCCATTTCCCAGCTAATTGTGACATATGGAACAATCTGACATTTAGCTGGCATCGGTGCTGTACTTTGTATTCAACAAAACCCGTTCTATTTTAAAGTGCCCATACATACTTTCGGCTTCATAAGACCTCCCTTCTTCAGAAAAAAAAAATTAACCATCAGAATGAAACGATGGCTTCGTTTCTTTTCCTCTAATTCTTAATCCCATTATGATGAAATACAAAAGTATTAATCTCAGTTATGTCATTGATATTAATTTTGTACACCTATTTAAACTGGAATAAGTCAAATCTTATCTAAACTTTTTCCTTTAAATCCGCGATAACACATCTGCTATCACATTTTAGGGTCCACAGCATGTACATTTTGTAAATTTAAAGTTGGTGTGATACGACCCCAATGAAATCCTCTCATATTCTGGTCTTTAAATATTCCAAAAAACGTGAGAGGTTTGTCGTTGTCCACAACCATCTCCGACAATTTATTTGTCACATAAACATTGAAATATTGTCAGGTCAGTGCAAAACTTAATCATTATTTTTCAATAATGGAGAATGTTGTATTTTTCTTTCTGGTGGATATTGTGTTTTTTCGACAAGTAGCCAATTAGCCATTCAAATCCATCATAACCTTTCTGTATCAATACATCTCCAAGCCCTATATCCCTAGAAGCAAATAGAACTTTCAAAGGGTTTCAAAATATTTGGAGTATCTAAAACTGGTGCGGTGATTAATCCTGCTTTAAAATTCTCAAATGCCTCCTGGCATTGTTCTGTCCACCACAATTCTGTGTTCTCCTTTAATAAATCCATCAGTGGTGCCAATACGCTGCTGAAGTTTGGAACAAACTTCCGATAGAATCCACTCAGTTCCAAAAATCGAAGCATCTCTATCTTCGAGGATGGTTGTGGAAATTCCTCAAAGCCCTTTGTCTTTGTGTTCCATGGGGTCAATCTTCCATTTCCAATATAATGTCCCTAGAACGTCACCTCTGCCTTTGCGAATTCTGTTTTCTTTAAGTTTATTACCAAGTTTGCTTCTTGTAATCGTTCAACATGCTCTGCCAACTGTAACATGTGAGCTTTCAATCACTTGCTAATGATCACTACATCATATAGATAAACTACACAATTTGTTCATCTGACCAGCACTCTGTTCCTGAGTCACTAAACATGGCTGTGAAGGGAATTCCTATCACTGGTGTCAATACTAATATGTCATCCCCACAGGAAATCGTCAAAATTTCAGAGTTTGTATCTGCCACATGCTTCATTCTATGCTGTGCCCTTCAGGTGCTGTTCAGCTAACTCACCTCCTCCATCTAATCTCTCCCTCACCTCACATACATAATCCGAGTGTGAGATCTCTCACTTTGGTCCTGTCAATTTATATTCAATTAATTCCAAAGGACCTCTCACTTCAAATATTAACTCAAAGGAAGTAAACTGAGTAGATTTATTTGGGACAAATAATTTTTGTCTAATGGCAAACAATTCAATGAGACACCTTCATTCCAATCATTCCGGTAATCCTGACAGTACACTCTTAATATGGTCTTCAGCGTCTGATGCTAACTTTCCAAGGCTCCCTGGGATTCAGGATGGGATGCCCTTGATTTAAACTGCTGTATGCCTAAGGTATCCCTGACTTCTTTAAACAACTGAGCGGTAAAATGAGACCTTGGTCTGACTGAATCTCTCTGCGGAGCCCACAGTGAGTAAAGAAAGCTACCAACTCCTCCACCTCCCTTTTATCTTCACACTCCATAATAGAATTGCCTTTGGAAATCTGGTAGACACATCCATTATGGCTGGCATTTCCACTTTTATTTTAGATAGGGGAGCTACACAACTCATCATAACCTACGTGAAATGTTCTTCGAATTCAGGAATTGGTAACAAAGGTGCTGGCTTTAGTACTGCCTGTGACTTACCTACCATTTAGAATGTTTGACATGTACATCAAAAAATAACCACATTCGTGTGCATTCCAGGCCACTAGAAATGCCTCTGTACCTTAACCTGATTCTTCTGTACACCAAGGTGACCCCCTGCCGTTAGTTTATGTGCTACCCGTAACACTGTACGCTACCTCTAACACAATCTGGTGCACTTCGGCCCATTTCCCTTCTGCAATAACCTATCGGGGTCGCCATTTTAATTTTAGCATTCTATCTTTAAGTTAATAATGTTCGACAATATATTGTGATTCCTTTTCTGTGTATATGCATGTGTATGTGTGTGTATATATCTGTTGTAAGTCCATTAGCCTTTCTGGACTAAACACCTCTGCCTGATCCTCTGCCTGTTCAGGTTTTTCCTGCAAACAGGGTGTCAGTTCACTGCACATCAACTCCTTTGGCTTTTTATTTCGGTTTTCCTTCCTGCTCTAATTTATGACAGTGGAATCTTGTTACTATATAGTCTGGAAAAATCCTGGGTATTTTTCTTTTAACTCCCCAATTCCTTAGTTTTCCTTTTGCCTTCTCCAATACAAGGGGTGCCATTTCCACCTTGGATCCTGTTAAATCGTTCACAAGAATAAACTATATTCCTGGAAATGACACTCTGTTACTCACTGTCACTGTTACTTCCCCAACCTTGATTTGTCATTCCATCCTGATGTTACACAAGGGAATACTTAATTTCTAACCCCATTCCACAAATTGTTACGATCTTGATTAATATGTCAGAAAGAGTGAAATTACTTTCATCTCTCACTATTAGAGGCCGAGAGAAAGTGAGGGCTGCAGATGCTGGAGATGAGAGTTGAAAAGTGTGGGGCTGGAAAAGCATAGCCAACCAGGCAGCATCTGAGGGGCAGAAGAGTTGACGTTTCAGGCATAAATCCTTCATCAGGAAAGTAGGGGTGGGGTAAGGGAGGGGGAAGGGGGCCGAGAAATAAATAGGAGAGTGGGAGTGGAACTGGGTGGAAGATAGCTTGGAAGGCGGTAGGTAGACGAAGGTGGGGTGTGATGGTGATAGGTCGGAGAGGAGGGTGTTGTGGATAGGACAACTAGAACCCTCAAACTAGAACCATCATCAACGTTGACTTCACCAAATTCCAAATCTCCTCTCCACCAACCTCTCGCAGATCCAACCATTCAACCTAGCACTGCCCTCGTGAACCGCCCTAACTGGCCAGCTTCCTTCCCACCTACCTACTCCACCCTCCCCTCTGATATATCACTATTACTCCCACCGACATCTTCTTATTGCCTTCCCAGTGACCCTCCCACCAGCTCAGCTACTACCCTCATATTTATCTTTCAGCCCCATTGTCCCCCCACCATGTTCCTGACGATGGGTTACTGCCTGATATTCGATTGTCCTGCTGTTTGGATGCTGCCTGATCTGTTGTGCTTTTCTGGCGCCTCACTTATCAACTATTAGAGGCTGAGCAGATCCCGTATCTCACAAAATTATAACTTCTTGTCCTTCTCCCCCTGTTCTTTCTGAGTAAACTTTATCTACAGCGGTGAATTCTTTCAGAGATTAGGTACCGACTCCATACCCAGACCCTGCCTCGGCTATGCACTCTCCTGCAGCTCCTCGGCTCCACTTGGGGTCCCCTTTACCAGTTTCACTAATGCCACTGGGCTTAGCCTCTTCTGCGACATCTTTCCCAAAGTTCCTTCCTTCAACGACCATCACAGTGTGTCCCAGCTTACTTCAATGAAAACACCTTTTCCTCGTGCCCTTCTTAAACCATCGGCACTGTCATATTATGTGTTCCACTCCCTTATACTGAGAACACCTGAGGCTTTTCACCTCCTTTCAACCCCTTTGGGCTTCTTTTTTCACCTGTGGTAAACTATTGTGCGCTACTGTTTGCTTTGTAATGTGTGAACTTCCCTTCTCCCAATTTCTATCCCTCATTGCATATAAATTCTCCCGGAAGCTAAATTTCATCTCATGCACCAATGCATATTTACCTGCCATTTCTGCCACGCTTCTCGCTTCTTGAACTTTCTGTTCGTGCACATGAATTCTTACCATCTCTGGAAGTGAGTCTTTAAACTTCTCCAGCAGATTAATCTCCCTTCGAGCCTCACAGGTCTTATCTATTTTTAAGTCCAACACCCATCTAACAAAATGACAGTAGTTAATTCTTTCAAACTTAACATAAGTCTGACCTGGTTCCATCACTATTTTTATGAATCTCTGTCTATATGCTTCTGATACCAATTCATAGCCAATCAAAATAGCCAATTTGACATCTGCATAATCTCTTGATCCCTCATCTGACAGCGCTGTACATACCTCACCAGCTGTGCCCACCAGCTTAGTCTGAACGAGCATTACCCACAAGTTCACTGGACACGTCATCTGCCGAGTCATTTTTTTCAAATGAAATAAAAATGGTTTTGACATTTTTCTCATCGAAATATGGCAAGGCACTAACATAGTTGTATACATCCCGACGTTCTCCCTTCATCTCAATCCTGTTAATTTAACTTTCTTGTCTAATTCCCAAATTCTGAATCTCAAATTCTCTCTCTCTTTCTTTTTCCTCTCCTTCTCTTTTTTCTCTTTCTGTTTCCGTCTCTTTCTTTATCTTCTAACTTCAGTTGCCATATCTGCAATTTAAGTTTTTTCTAACTCGACTGCAGTTGTCTGTTTCTTTGATACATCAAAGTGCTTGACCAAGTCCATTATAATTTCTGGTTTCCTTTTGTCCCTGGTTAAACCCAATTCCAACCTATTTGCTAATTCTAAAAAATGTCCTGCTTCTGTCTTTCTAAACTTTCTTGGCAAATCTGGGAACCTCTTTAGTAATGTTAAAAGCCATTTCCCTCACTTTTAATTTAAACAACCACAAGTAAACAAAATTAAACAGATTTTCCGACTGGTTTTATTTGAAGATCTAGGTCACTAATTGCAACGTGTTGGAATTTACTGGGACAGTTTGTACCCGAAATCTGTTCAAATCTGTCCAAGTCCCTTACAGCAGGGCCCCAAACTGTAAAGACATCTATTTAGAGCCCTTCTGTTAATTAAAACCACAAACCCAAAAAAGCTCACCTCACCTCGTAATCTGTTAATACATAAGTGACAAAGAACTCCCAAATTCCATTAATAAAAGAAAAATAACAGTTTTTATATATGCAAATTAGCTCGCTGTGCTTGAAGGTTTGTTTTCTGATGATTCGATACTATGACTAGGTAACATCATCAGTGAGAGTCTCTGAGTCTCTGCTGAAGTGCTGGTGGTATGTCGCGCCTCTCTATTTATAGGTCTTGGATTCTTAAGATGGGGGATGTCATTTCCAGTTCTTTTGTTTACAAGAGAATGTAGACAGGATCTAAATTGATGCGTTTATTGATGGACTTCTGTTCAGACTGCTATTCCTCTAAGAACATCCTTGCGTGTCTTAGTATGTGTGTGTGCATTGTCCCAATCAAAGTGGTGCCCTTCTTTGCCTGTATGTATGGAACATAGTGATAATGGGTCATGTCTTTTGGTGGCCAGCTGGTGTTCGTGTATCCTGGTAACATGACAACAGGACCATTTCAATGCCGGAAAATGATTTTATATACATTGTTTAATGAATGTGTGGGTGCAGATATGTAACATTTTTCATATGTGCACAACACATTCTAAATGAAAAACGGAGACACACGAAAAGTGATGCATATGATGTATAAAATTTATAAAACATTATTGGATCCTCATCTAAAGTGATATGTTTCCCCTTCTCTCAACGTTCCCTCCTTTTCTAGAATTCTCCACTCCAATCTCTACTTCTTATCAGGATGTGTGTTATTAATTCTTGCTTCTGGTGTCCCAACTTATTTCAGTTAATCCCCTTTCTACCAGAATTCAATATATTGGCCTGTTGGGTTCTTTTCAAAGCTAGTGTCTGTCATATTATTGGAGATAAAAAGTCTGGCATCAGAGCCAGCATTTGAACACATTACTCTGTTGTCCATGCACTGTACAAAGGACCACAGCACACAGGAATTGGCAAAACATTGAGGGATGTACATCTAATTCTTTCAATGATCTAGTTTTCTCATTTTTCACATTTCCTCATCTATGTTGTCGCACTCTTTCTCTCTTTGTATCTAGTTAAGAAATTTACCAATTATTCTTTGCGTCCCTTCTCTCAAAGCTCCTTCTTTCGGTTTATGTCTATTGCTCTCTTCCAGATGTAATGTGGTTATAATTGAGCAATGTAACTGCAAAGACATTCAGGAGGAGCTGGCCAGAGTTAATTGGAAAGGGAGCTGAGCAGGGCAGACCATGGAGCAGCAAAAGCAGGAATTTCTGTGGGTATTTCGGCGGATATCAGAAATTCTCCCAAAGGATATAAAACATACTCATGGCAGGACAAGGCAGCCATGAGTGATAAGGCATCAAACCAAAAGAGGAAACATACAATATGGTGAAGATGATTGGGAATCCAGAGAATTCATTGGCTCTGAAACTCCATAAGGCTGGCATCACTGACACAACAGAACTCTTAATCATGGTCAGGGAGAGAAACAGAGGAAAAACATTCACTTTAAACACAGAAAATGGTATTACTCAAGGAAAAAAATTGAGGTGAATTAAACAATTGAACTAAAATCAGTTACTTGGTTTTGCAGAATGTGTCAGATTGAAAGCCTGATCCGGGGAGAGACCCTCAGGAGAATGCAAGTATGAAAATGGAAGTGTTACCACAGCAGAAACCAGAGTAGGTCACTGAGTACATGACTGATGGGTGAATGGGTCTCGATGTGAACTAAGGGACAGACAGCAGAATTGCATTGCAGATATTGCAGCTCAAAACTGCGCATTTATGTAGTGCTGTAGACTACATCAGCATTCAACCACAACCTGTAACTTTTAGCCTCGAATAACTTCCTCAGTCTGCCATTACCATCAATACGATCTATGTTTCAGTAATGACTGTGAGTGAACATGACTGGGTCAGAACCACGTGAACCTAAACCTGATGCTAACCCATTAATGCTACCACATTTGACCAACAGATCTGATCGAAGCTCCACAATCCTGTCACATTCTGTCATAAATGGTGATGGATGATTAAACAAATGACAGAGGAAAGGGCTCCACAAATATCCCCATCCTAAATAATTGAACAGTCCTGTACATCAGCGTAAAAGACCAGGATGTGGTAGCTGCACCAACCTCAGCCAAAAGTGTTGAGTTGATGATCCACCTCACCCTCGCCATGATAGCCACAGAATCACAGATGCTCGTCTTCAACCAATTCAATTTGCTGTTCGTGACATGAAGAAACAGCTGAACACAGTACGTACAAAAAAGACAATGGTCCCTGACACCATTCCTGCAATAGGACTGAAGACTTGTGCTGCACAACAAGCCGTGTCCCTGGGGAAGCTCTTTCATTCCAGATCCAACTCTGACATCTCCCTGGTAATGTGGAAAATTACTCAACTATGTCCAGTTCCTAAGAGGATTATAATTACAATCTGGCCAGTTACCTCCCCCTCAGACCCACCTCGACAGTCAAATTGGTGGGAGTTCTTTTTGACAGAGTTATTAAGCAGCACAGAAATAACCTGCTCAGTATGATTTCTGATAGGTCCCCATGTAGATATGGTGCTGCTGTGGAAAGGTCACTGGATTACTAATCCAGACCAGGCTAATGCTCTGGCAGCTGGTGTAAGTTAAACACAATTGACAAAATATTAAGATGCAAAATCTGGTGTCCGTAAATAGTGACCTTCAAGCCAATGTCGATTGTACACACCAATTTGCTTCACAAATGTCCTTTCAGGAAGTGAATCTCCCGTGTTTTCCTGGTCTGGCCTAAACGTGACTGCAGACACAGAGACATGTGATAAACTTTGCAATGGTATCTGAATCCGCCAAACAAGACATTCTATTGTATCAAACTGTTCCGAGGTCTAAAGGATAAAACCGGACAGAACACCCGGCCCCAGCCTCAGTATCGGAATAGGGAATGAGAAACACAGTCATGTTGACCCTGCAGAGACCTCCATCCTAACATCTGAGAGCTTGTGATTAACCTTGGGAAGCTATAAAGTAGGAAGTGCAGTAGTCCATTTGGTCTGTCGAGTTTGCTACCCAATTCAATATAATGATACCTGACCCTTTATTTCCACACCGTTTTCCTCCTCTCCCACCATTCCTTTACTGTCTCTAAATCCTTATTTATATTCAGTGTCTTGGCTTTCAGGTTCGAGTGCATTCCTCAGGTTCACCAGTCACTGAGTGCAGACATTTATTGTCATCTCATTGCAGAATGGTCTGTCTGTACCTAATACTATGGACCCTTGTTTGAGACACCACAGCCAGGGGAATTATCATCCCTGCTTCCAATCCGTCTCACCCTGTCAGAGCTTTATATATCTCATTGAGATCTCCACCCATTTTCCTAAACCCCATGGAATACAGGCTCAGTCGCCCCAAACTCTGCTCCCACAACAAGCCTGTCATCCCAGAGATCAGTCTTGTCATCCTTCACTGCTCTCCCTCAATGTCAGGTTTGTCCTTTATTATGTACTGAGACCAAATCTGCACAGAATACTGCACAGTGTTTGAGATAGGGTCTCACCAAAGCCCTCTACAGCTGCAGTAAGACACGCTTACCCCTGGACTCAAATCCCCCTGAAATGAAGGTCAGTTGATCTTCCTAACTGCATTCTGCTCCTGCAATATTGCTTTCAGTGACTGGTCTACAGGGAGATCCAGATCCTTTGCAATGTTACAGCTCCCCACTTGGTAGGTCTATGTGCACTGGGCAGCGTGTGAATGCCATTCCCAGTATTGCCTTGTCGGTTCAGACCTCACTGTGCTGCAGGGACCTCGAAGGGCCGCGCAGAAGGAAAAACAAAAAGGCCCATACGTTGCTTTTCAGATCAACATGTTTCAAAAATCCCTTTTCAAACGAAAAGCTGCCAATCTCTTGTTCCCACCAATGGGCACACTGTCACCTCAACCCACCTTGCTCTCCATCTGCCACGTATTTGCCCATTCACTCCACTTGTCTTAGTCACCTTGAAGCTTTTTTACAATCTCCTCACCCACTCACAATCTAACATCCTTTAGTTCTGTCAGCAGGTTGGGATATATTGTATTTGATTCCTGCAACCAAATGTTTAATGGGCATTGTGAACAACTGGGACCTGAGCACCGATCTCTGAGATATCCCAGAAACCTTCCTCTGTTATTTTTTTAAAATGATATTTATTTCCTGAATCTGGGTGTGACTGGCTGGGCCGGCATTTATTGCCCCTTGAGAAGATGGTGGTGAGCTGCCTTGTTGAACCGCCGCAGTCCACTGTGGATTCAGTGACAGTAACACCATTCAATGCCAAGGTGCAGGTTAGATTGTATTTTAGTGGCGATGTTCACGGTCTGGCATTTGTGTGACGTGACTATTACTTGCCACTTGTCAGCCTGGATACTGTCCAGATCTTGTTGTATTTGAACATGGACTGCTTCAGTATCTGAGGAGCCACAAATGTTGCAGAAGATTGTGCAATCATTGGCGAACATCCACACTTATGACCTTAAAATGGAGGCAAGGTCATTGATGAAGCAGCCCTGAAGATGTATGGGCCTAGGCCACTGCCCGAGGGACTCCTACAGATTTATCCTGGTGCTGAGTTGACTGACCTTTATCAACCATGACCATCTTCCTACGTGTCAGGTATGATTCTAACCAGCGGGGAGTTTGCCCCTGATGCCCATTGATTCCAGATTTGCTAAGGCCCCTTGATAACACACTTGGGCGAAGGCAGCCTTGATTTAAAGGGCTATCACTTTCACCCCACCTCTGTAATTCAGCTCTTTTGTCCATGTTTAAACCACGGTAATGAGGTCAGGAGCTGAGTGGCCCTGGTGGAGCCCAAACTGGGCGTGATTGACCAGGGTATTGTTGAGCAGGTGCTGCTTGAAAGCACTGAGACCTTCCACCACTTTACTGATGATCGAGAGTAGACTGATGAGGTGGTATTGGCCGGATTGGATTTGGTCTGCTTTTTATGTACAGGAGATACTTGGGGTAATTTTCCATGTAATCGGGGAAATGTTGTTGTAACGGTATTGGAACAGCTTGGTGAGGGCAGTGACAAGGTCTGGAGATCAACGTTTCAGTACTATTGCCAGAATGTTGTCAGGGTATGTACCCTCTGGGGTATCCAGTGTCTCCAACTGAATATGGATATCGCGTGGAGTGAATCAAATTGGCTGATGACTGGTAACTGAATTGTTGAGGACCACTAGAGGAGGCCGAGGTGCATCATCCACTCAGCACTTCTGACTGAAGATTGTTGCGAATGCGTGAATGTTAACTTTTGCATGAAGTGTTGGGCTCTTCCATCATGAAGGATAGGGATACTTATGGAATGTCCTCCTCTGTTGACTTGTTTAATTATCCATAATTATTCTCTACTAGAAGTAGAAGGACTGCAGAGCTTAGATCTGATCCGTTGCTTGTGGGATCACTTTGCTCTGTCTATGACTAACTGCTTATGCTGTTTGGCACACAGGTAGTCATGGTTGGTGACTTCATCAGGCAGACACCTCATTTTCAGGTATTCCCAGTGCTGCTCCTGCCCTCCTGCACACTCCATTGAATCAAGGTTGATCCTCTGGCTTGATGGTAATTGTTGTGAGGGGGATATGCCAGGCCATGAGGTTGTGCTGGAGTACAATTCTGCTGCTACGAATGACCCACAACATATTATCAAAACCCAGACTTGAGCTGCTAGATCTGTTCAAAGTCTGTCCTATTTAGCATGGTGACAGTGCCACCTAAAATGGTGGAGGTTATTCGCAATACGCAAATGTGACTTTATCTCCACAATGACTATGCGGTGGTCACTCTTACCCGATCCTGTCATGGACAGATACTTCTGCAGCTGGCAGATTAGTAAGGCTGTGGTCAAATATGGCTTTTCCCTCTTGTGGGTTCCTTCACCACCTGCCGCAGACAGAGTCGAGAAGTTATATCCTTTCGGACCCAACCAGCTCAATCAGTAATGCTGCTGCTGAACCACTCTTTTTGTGGACATTGACATCCCTAACCCAGAGTACATTTTGTGCCTTTGCCACCCTCAGCGCTTCCTCCAAGTGTTGGTCAGCTTGGAGGAGTACTGACTCATCAGTTGGAAGAGGCTGGTACATGGTAATCAGCAGGAGGTTGCCTTTCCCATGTGTAAACTAACGCCATGAGAGTTCATGGGATACAGATTCACTGTTGAGGACTCCCAGAACAGTTCCCTTCAAACTGCATCCCACGGTGCCACCACTTCTGCTTTGTCTGTCCTGCTGGTGAGAAAGGAGATATCCGGGGAAGGTGATGGGGTGTCAGGGGTATAGTCATACTCACAGAATCAGACCTTAAATACAATGTCAGGCTGTTGCTTCACAAGTCTGTTTATTTCTATTCACTGTCTCCTGCCAGCTGTCCCATTCTAGAAGCATGGCCATATATTCTCCCCAATCCACGAAGATTTGAATTTGCAAACTAGGCTTGGAGCTTTACCAAAATCTTTCTGAAAATTCACGTTTTACATCCATTGCTTCTCTTTCATTTGTCTCCCAGTCTGTTTCTCAAACATAATTCCCATTTCATAAACCCGTGTTAGTGTTGTCTATGACCATTACTTTCAGTCCCAATCATTTCTCCCAAACGATTTACTTACTATGTTCTATGTTCCATGTACTATTTCGTTTTCCACGCCAGACTTGGTTTTCCTGGTATTGTCTGTGTACTGTGAAGACAGAACTGAAGTAGTGGATTCATAGTTTTGCCATTTCCCTGTTTCCCATTCTCCATTCTCTGGTTTCAAACTGGAAAAAAACTGCACTTCTTTTTCATACTTCTCACATTAACATAATTTGACAAGCTATAACAGTTCACTCATATAACCTTTGTGAACATTATCTTCATAAACCCATCAATTCTTGTGTTAAGCTGCTCAATCATTGACCTTCCACATCATATACTCACAGGAGCATAGTCTCTGTGCCAACAGAAATACAGCAAGATCTATATTAGTCCCACTTTCCGACAAAAGGCTGATAGCCTGGAATGTTATGGCACTTCCAAGTGCTTGTCCAAGTACTTTTAACAGTTGAGAGGTTAACCTTGATAACCCCCCTCTCAGAAAGTACTTTCCAGACCCCAACACCCTCTGGGTGAAGAAAAAGTCATCTTTAAATCCTCTCTGAACCTCAAACCCTTCACTTTAAAAGTGTGCTCCCTTGTTCTTGATCCTCTGTCTAAAAGGAACAGTTGCTGTCTGTCCACTCTGTCGATGCCCCTTGTTAACTTATCCTTCTGAATCACATCCCCCTCAGCCTCTCTGTCAAACGTAAACAACCCGAGCCTATCCAGCCTCTCTCCATAGCTGATATGGTCCATTCCAGGGAACATCCTGGTGAATCTCCTCTGCAACCCCCTCCAGTACAATCACATCCTTCCTTATAATGACGCTCCCAGAACGACATACAGTATTCCATCATGGACTAAACCAAGCCCTGTATAATACTTATAAACTACTCCCTGATTAATAAACGTTCCACCCAAGGTTAAATTCTTAACTAGTCCATTACCCTGTTCAGTCACATTCAGGGATGTGTGGAGAAATACCCTCTGAGCTCCCTAGTGTGCTGCCAATCATTGTGTACACCCCATGTCTGGTTCCTCCTTCCAAAGTACATCACCTCATATTTATCAGGATCACATTCCATCTGCCATTGATCTGCCCATCTGATCATTCCACTTGTATTTTCCTGTAAAATCAGAACTTCCTCCTCACTGCCAACCACCCGGCCAATCTTTGTCTCAAACACAAACTTGCTTATCACATCTCCCACCCCTCCACCCACTCCCCCTCCAGATTCACATCTCTCCCATTTATGATTGCTACAAACAATAAGGGACACAACACTGATCCCTGTGGTACACCAGGGGACACTGGTCTCCAGTCACACAAACAGCCTTCTCTCTCCACCCTCTGCCTCCTGACACTAAGACAATTTTCGCTGTAACTTTTCAAGTTATCCTTGATACTCTGAGATTTTACTTTATTTTTTTCAGTTTCCCATGCGGAACTTTGTCAAAGGCATTGCATCAAAACTAAACAAGCGACCTCCTCAAACTAATTGAATCAACTCCATTAGTGTGACTTCACTCTGATAAAGTCATGATGATTATCCCTGATCAAACCTTGCCATTCTGATTGGAGTTCAATTTTCTCCTTCTCTATTTTCTCCAGTAGTTTCCCGAGCAGTGATTTAATACTCGCTCGTCTAGAGTTTCCTGGTCTATCTCTACCACCCTTATTGTGAAGTGCAATCATAATAGCTGTTCTCCAGTCCTCTGGCATCTCCCCTATTGTCAGATTCTAATTAAAATTTCCAGTCAGCGTCTTTCCTCCCTTGACTTCAACATTATCCAGACCTGCAGATTGGTCCAATTTTTTTACCAGACAAAGCCTCAAACCGCCGCTTGTATTTTACAAAAATCTCTTTCCAAGAGCTTTCTAGTCCATCTTCTCGAATTCTGTACCTGCATCCTCCTTCTCCCAAGTAAAACAGCTGTGATGTTTGCCTGTAACAATCTATCAATGTTCTCCGGGTTGACACACTGATTGCCCCTTTGGTTTCTAATGGACACGAACTGTTTCTGATTATTCTGTTCTACTTGTCCGTGTAAAATATCCTGGGATTCTCCCTCGTCTCTCCTGCTTGCACTTCTTCATGTCCCTCGGTTATTCTCTCCCCTCTATGTTTCTAAGTTTCAGTAAAATCACCTCTCATGTTTTGAAACTCGAGATCACAGGCTGAGTTTCCACATCAGACAATCTTGCCATTTTAGGGATTAATCTGGAGAATACCTTTTGCAGTTCGTCTGTAGTATATTCTATCTTAGATTGGGACTCCAAATGGTACACAATACTCTCAGTTTAGAAGATGCGCATGGCATCTTCTATATTTCAATTACATTCACATGAATGTAAACCTAATTTTTCGTTTCCTATTTGCTTGTGTTTAGATTACATTGCATTACAGTGTGAAAACAGGCCCTTCTGCCCAACAAGTCCACACAGACCCGCCGAAGCGCAACCCACCCATACCCCTACATTTACCCCTTACCTAACACTCCGGACAATTTAGCATGGCCAATTCACCTGACCTGCACATCTTTGAACTGTGGGAGGAAAACGGAACACCCAGAGGAAACCCACGCAGACACGGGGAGAATGTGGAAACTGCCTGAGGCGGGAGTTGAACCCGTGTCTCTGGCGGTGTGAGGTAGCAGTGCTAACCACTGTGCCACTCTGCCGTCCAATTCTTCCCAAGTCCTTTCACTTTAACTTTTCTTATGATGTTAGTAGGAGAGTTCTTATAAAAGATTCTCTTGAATATCCAACTATACGTTATCCATTAGCTCCTCATTGCCTACGTCCACAAGAATCATCTCAAACCATTCCAAAAAATGTTTGCCACTTATGGTTTTCGTTTCATCGATGCATTATCATCCTCCCCAGTTTTCCCATTACTTTCTATATATCCAGTAACACGTTCTTTATAATCGAGCCCAACAGACATCCGACCACGGATGACAAGTTACTGATCTGTAGTTCACCACTCTCCATCTTCATCCTTTCTTAAACTGTTGGATAATATTTGTAACCTTTGCCTTATCCAGATTGGCTAAATATCTTTCGGGAATGTATTGGAAAACAACGTGATAATCTGCGATGCAATCAATATGCCTATTGCTGCTTCCTCTGAAATTCTTGTATGAAGTACTTTTGATCTGTCACGTTTATAAATACTCAATCCAGCTTTCTTTTCAAAGATGACATCAACACTGATAAGAATGATCTTAGACTTTACTTACACAAGTCCCATGGTCACTTGGTATTTCTGGGAGAATTTCTGCCTTGAAGATAGACACAAAGAAACTGTTTCTTTTCCCTGCGATTTCTCTGTTGTCTTCAATAAATTATTCTGTCCGCACACTCACTGTTCCATATTTGACCTTGTTTTTATTTTTGTTTCATACACTGATGTACTTTTTTTTAGCAGTATTTATGTTTTTCTTTTGTTTTTATGCTTTTTCGCTTTTTGATTTTCTTTTCTTGGTCATCCGTTGCTGGGTCCTATATTTCTCCGATTCCCCTGGCTTACTACGGTACTTGGCATTTTTCTAAGCTAATTCCTGTGATCTACTAGATAGTGGAAGGTGAGGCTGAAAGGCTGAGGTCGGAGAGGCGGGTGGACCAGATTGATCGGAAGGAAGATGAACACATAGGAACGTTCAAAAGGGGGGAGGATGCTGAGTTGGAAGATTGGACTGGGATAAGGTGGAGTTAGGGGAAATGGGGAAACTGGTGAAACCTACATTAATCCCCTGTGGTTGGAGGGTCCCAAGGTAGAAGAAGAACCTTTCTTCATCCATGCTTCGGGTGGTTAGGGTTTGGCGATGGAGGAGGCCCAGGACTCTCACGTCCTTGGCAGAGTGGAAAGGGGAGTTAAAGTGTTCAGCCACAAGGCGGTGGAGTTGGTCAATGTGGCTATCCCAGATATGTTCTCTGAAATGAACCACCTGCCTTACCAATGTAGAGAAGACCACACTGGCTTTAATGTATGTAGTAGATGAGGCGTTCTGTCTCCCTTCATCACCGATCACTTTCAACCCCACCTTCATCTACCTATCGCATTCCTAGCTACCTCCCTCCTGCCACACCGCCTTCTCATTTATCTCTCAGCCCCCTTCATCCATAAGCCTCATTCCTGATGAAGGGCTTATGCCAAAAACGTCAATTCTCCTGCTACTAGTACGCAGCCTGACTGTGCTTTTCCAGCACCACACTTTTCGACTCTGATCTTCCAGCACCACACTCTTCGACTCTGATCTCCAGCATCTGCAGACCCCAATTTCTCCTCACACCTTCAGGGCTTGGACGATTCAGATTTATGACAGTTACTTCAAATAAAACAAAAACTACCGTGTACTCAAACAGCATAAAAGAAAACCAATGCATTGTGGTCACTGTTCCCAAAAGGTCCTTTACAGCAAAGTCTTCAATTAGCTTTTCTGATCATCCAGCATCAATTTCTAAATAACCTGATCTCTCGCTCAGTGCTCGACATAATGTTAATCCCACCATCTAACACATGCTCATGAAATCCATTTTTCCCAGCATTAGCATTCAGTTGGGTTAACACAGTTTCGATATAATGTAAACAGGACATTATTACTGCAGTAGCCACAAATGTGTATATCTCATTTCCTGTTTTATAACATGTCCAGCATTTGTATTGCAGCTTTCACTTTGACATATAACTCCCATCAATGTTTCCTTCTCCTTGCTGTTTTTGCACTCCACCTTACTAGATTCTGGAGAATCTGAGCGATGTGGGATTTGGGGAGATTAATGGTAGAGATCATCTTGCCACATCATTTATGATCTTCTTAAGCATCATTGTGACATTTTCTCCAGATCTCCCGTTATGCTGATGGAGTAGAGAAGGACAATGATCGTTCATAAATGCTCTGTATTTCCCCCAGAGAGCTGAGACTGCTCTAACCTGGGTGGGAACCTTACAGCAGGATGGTAAATCATTGCTGCTGCTGTACAGGGTCTTAGTGAGATCACATCTGGAGTAGTGTGTACAGATTTAGTCTCTTCAATGACGAAAGGATATTGTTATATTGGAAGCAGCTCAGAGATGGATCCCTCAGCTGATTCCTGCAATGAAGGTGCTAGCTTATAACTAAAGGATGATCAGGTTGATCCAATAGCCATTGGAGTTTACAAAAATAAAGGATGATCTTATTTCAACACAGATGACAGGAAGGAGTCAACAACTGAAGAGAATTACACAGATAGTGGGGGAATCCATTCCGTTCACCAGCCAGTTACACAGGAACAACAGGAGGATATTCAGGTCTTCGAGCCTGTTACACCAGAATAGGACGACACTGTCAGCCCTACGAGCCTGATATATATTCGAGGCCAATCAGCCCCTCGAATCTATAACACTGGATCCAGAGTAGGCCATGTTGCACCAGTATCCTGTTACACAGCAACAGGATCAGTCCATTCAGCCTCCTCAAGTCCGTAACATAGGAACTGGAAGTGGTCACACAGTGACTGGAGATTGTTACACTGGGATAACAGGAGGCCATTCAGACCCACCGAGTCTGTTGCAAGGGAAATGTGTTAGGATAAAAACTATCTGAGACTTTTTTCGTGAGAAAGGAGGAGGTAATTCAGACACGTGTCTGTTGTATGGGAACAAGAGAAGACCAATCGCTCCCTTCGTTCCATCTCTGGGATACATGAGGAGACCGTTCAGTATCTCCACCGATTATGGAGAAATATAAGAAGACATATCAGACCCTCAAAATGTTACACAGTAACGGGAAGATTCCATAATCCCCCACCCCTCTAACGCATCAACAGGAGGCGGTCATTTTGGCCTTGGAGATGACAACACGTGTGGACGGCACGGTGGCACAGTGGTTAGCACTGCTGCCTCGCAGCGCCGGAGACCCGGGTTCAATTCCCGCCTCAGGCGACTGACTGTGTGAAGTTTGCACGTTCTCCCCGTGTCTGCATGGGTTTCCTCCGGGTGCTCCGGTTTCCTCCCACAGTCCAAAGATGTGCAGGTTAGGTGAATTGGCCATGCTAAATTGCCCGTAGTGTTAGGTAAGGGGTAGATGTAGATGTAGGGGTATGGGTGGGTTACGCTTCGGCGGGCCGGTGTGGACTTGTTGGGCCGGAGGGCCTGTTTCCACACTGTAAGTAATCTAATCTAAACATGGAACCCCAGAAAGACTTCATCCCATCGATTTTGTACACCAGCAGGATGATGAGTCCAGTCAGCCACACATACCGCTTATGCAGCAATTGGAGCACATCTCTTAAAACCTTTTGCCCATCAAACAGGAATTCAAAGAAAACGTCAAGGTTTTCAAAAGGGAAGAAATTATAATAACTGAATACATTAGGGAGTAAAATGTAACAATAAAGTATTGTAATTTAAGGCAAATTATTAGAATCCATTGTTGAGGACATTTGCAAACGTAAACCACAATCCATCAGACTCAACATGGTTTTACAAAAGATAAACTATGATTGAAGTGTTTTCTTGAGTTATTTAAAGATGTGAAAAACAAGGTGGATAGTGGGAATCCTGGTGATGGAATATATCTGGTCTTCGTGAAGGCATTAGATATGTCGCTTCTCCAAAGAGTGAGTGGTAAGATCAGACAGCATGAGTTTAGGAGTAATTTATTGTCTTGGATGGAGGATTGGTTAACTAACAAAATGCAGTCAGATGAATTAAATGTATCATTTTCTATTGGAAAATGCAATTTGTTGGGTGCCATAGATTTCAGTTCTCATGCCTCAACCATTTGGGATCGATATTATTACTCGGTTGACGGGATAGAAAATACATTAGCTACATTTTCAGATGACAGTAACATTGGCGGGAAATTACTTCGGAATGATGATGCAAGAGATTTTAAAACTATATGTATAGATTGGGTGAATGGGCAAACATTTGGCAATGAAAACTAAAGTGGATAAATATGGGGTTATTCAAGTTGGCCAGCCTAATAAAAAGGCAAATTATTATCTAAATGGAGAGAAACTTCAAAGTGCTTAAGTGCAGAGGGATCTGGGTGTCTGCTTGCATAACACAGAAAACTTGCTTGCGGGTACTTCAAATACTGAGAAATGCAAGCATAACTTCATCGTTTATTTGTAAAAGGATAGAGTAGAAAGGTAGGGAGTGTTGCTGTAGCTATGCAAGGCATTAGTGAGGCTGTAACTGGAGTACAGTTTGGGTGTCCTGCAGAATGAGGTATTTCCATTGGACGCAATTCAGAAGAGCTTCATTAGATTGATTCCATATTTGAAGTGTTTGTCTTATGAAGAGAAATTGAGCAGTTTAGGCCTATAGTCTCGATTTTATAAGAACGATAGGAGAGCTCATTGAGGTCTGTAAGATGCGAAATATAATTGAAAGTGTAGATGTGGAGTGGATATTTTTTTCATGTGGCGCAATCTCCAACAAGAGACTAGAGTTTGACGATCGAGAGATAGCAGGGATGTGGAACAGACGCCGCGATGACATCAGCCATGATTGTATTCCATGGCGGAGCAGATTCGAGGGGTTGGATTCCTGACTGATTCTCCTCATTCATATTCAGCTTTTCCACTGTGTTACACAGTAATGGGAGAGGACTGTGTATCAAACAGGAAGTAGGCTCTCCGGATAAATCAGTCTTAATCAGTTTGACAGAACGTCACCAGTGGAGTCACACAGTGACCAGTGCTGGGTCCTCCACTATTTACCATCTATATCAATGATCAGGAGGATGGAACAGATATAGAGATACTGAGTTTGGTCATGTTGCTGTGATAAGCAAGAGATTAATTTATCAAGAGAGGTAAAGGCAATGGATAATAATTTGGCAGGTGCAATATAACATGATATAACCTGTCATTTCATTTACAGGAATAATGGAAGGCAGTATGTTACTGAGATGGAGAGGGATTACAGGGATTAATGATACTGTGTACTGGGGGGTTCACTCAGCCCCGTACAGACATGGGAGGTTTTGCTCCATCCCTGATCGTCTGCACCCAGACACTCCAAGTGACCCCATTGCTCTCCGTACACATGGAATGTTTTGAAGTGTTTGGTTGGTGATGAGGATGCTGTTTTTAAACATGTATTAAGGGGACGGCCTTTATCCAAGATACATTCATTCCTTTCTACATGGAGACCCGAAGACGATGGGAATGTTGTCTGCTTGTGAATGAAGGTACTGTGTCTTCTGTCAGGACAGAGGTATTCACCAACATAGTGTACTGTGCATGGACACACGGTAACATTAACAGAGAGAGAGTTCCTTCAGTTCCTCTACCTCTCCCCATTGACATGGGTACTCTGCAGATGCCATGTACACCATCGGGAATCCCATTATACTGGATACACTTGGCAGCTCCCTGCTGTGGGGGAAACGATGTATTTACCTCATCCACCATAGATATCCTCCATCACCGAATGGTTACATTGATGGCAACATACTGGGAGATGATGGCTATGTCACCCAGTCCTGCTTGGAAAGTTCCAGAACATAGAAGCTGAATGAAACTGTGACCCGAACAGCCACTGGCAGCACCGTCCTTTCCCCGGGGGGGAAGCTGCAGGACGCGTTAAAGGAGGTGACACTGCTCTGTGACCAGCTCCTTGTTCAATCAATGTCCCCTCACACTCTGCTCCTGGATTAAATGTAGCTTGCGAGGCTGTTAATGGAAAACTCGGGTGGGTCCAACAGATCCCTTTCCACACATACACTAACTCTGTGTTTTCAGAGTTTCCCCACTCTGTAACCTTTGCTCCATTTGTTGCTCATGTTACAGACCCAGGTGCTGTAACTACAGTCCCTAGGCTCCACCCAAAGATGGGTCAGCAAATCCTCATGTCTCCCTGAATGTCTCAGGCAGCTCCCAGCACAACCTCCAGCAAACCATCCCCAACCCCTCCACTACATTTTCAATAAGAGTCAGTCAGAAACTCCTCATCTATAAGTGTTGTAGACCAGACCAGATCCCTGCAAAATATTTTAAGAAGGTCGCTTAGACCTTTCCTTATTTTTAAAATAGATGTGAAGTTTGCGTTCCAGATATGTTGTTTTGGTCAAACTACTCGACATTAAGCAAAATATAATCTATTGAAATGCTTTAGTTAAAATGCACTTAAAGAAAAGAACATTTTGAAATAGCTTTTCTGTTTGAACACTTACACAAACAATAGATACCGTATCTTCTTGGTATGCACTGCTTGGCACAAAGATATATTCAAATACAGATCCTTACATGCAGTTTTCCGATCGAAGAGATATCAACATCAACAGAGATCTCAGAGAGAAAAGCAGCTGGGGATCAGGTATTGAAACTTCCAACCCTTTCCGGGATCCTCAACAGCTTCTGAATGCTGCAGCTAAAAACAAACCAAGAAAACCTGGTCTGGGAGAGCTGGCCGCTGCCCTTCCATTGTTACCAATGTTTTAATAAAACCTAAAGGCTTTCTCAATTATTTACTTAAACTGTTTTCAGACAGCATTTCTGCACCTCTGTCTTTATAACCTCTCTTCAAAAAAAAATCCCTAGATAAAATAACCTTTTTATAGTGATAGTATACTCACAACTCCACCTTTAATAAAATGATCCATCAATATACAAAAAGGGATTCATTTTAGACCTCCTAATCTTCCTCTATGAGTAGAGTGGCAGGAATGGCGGGATTACCTTACACTGAAAAACTGAAGTGACTGGGCTTGTATACCCTTGAGTTTAGAAGACTAAGAGGGGATTTGATTGAGACAAATACGATTATAAAAGGATTGGACACTCTGGCAGAAGGAAACATGTTTCTGCTGATAGGTGAGTGCCGAAATCAGAGGTCACAGCTTAATAATACGGGGTAGACCATTTAGGACAGAGATGAGGAGAAACTTCTTCACCCAGAGAGTGGTGGCTGTGTGGAATGCTCTGCCCCAGAGGGCAGTGGAGGCCCAGCCTCTGGATTCATTTAAGAAAGAGATGGATAGAGCTCTCAAAGATAGTGGAATCAAGGGTTATGGAAATAGGCAGGAAGAGGATATTGATTAGGAATGATCAGCCATGATCATATTGAATGGTGGTGCAGGCTCGAAGGGCAGAATGGCCTACTCCTGTACCTATTGTCTATTGTCTATTGACTGCAATGCATATATATTACATTGACTCTGAGCATACAAATGTTCACGAGATTCGATTTCAGTCATTTTACTCCTGCCACAGAATGCCTTTGTCTTTCTTCACTCAAGTTTCCACAACGTGTCAAAACTTAGATTTTCTAACCCTGTCACATGTATAATCTCATATTGAATGGCGGAAATAATAAGCTCAGTCGACACAGACTGGTATTTTTCTCCCAAAACATCTCCAAAAACTTTAAGGGGTCACGATCAGTGAAAACGATTTGTCTCAGATACGTTATTTGCAATTTAAATGCTGAAATGTTGTAACACCAACACCAAGCTCAAGGCCTCCTTCCCCATTGGGGAATCAATCTGTTGGTGTTTCCACTGGACACTCCAACCACACGTTACATAATGGAGCACTTCTCATCTCTCCCATAGTCCTTCTGAATGACATAGCTCCTCATGTCTCAGCATAAAATAATTACCTCCTTCTTTGCTTCTTAATGCTTTAACCTCTTTACCTGCTACTCCTGGCCTATGCCAGTAAACCTTACTCTCACAGGGATATGTTCTAAGAAAATCTCACACATTCTTCTCAATCTCTCACAGAAACCAAACTTTGATTTCTGAACTCAATCATCATCATCAGCCATTTTAGCTTCTAACCTTCCCATTGTTACTCTCTGCTCTTCCACATGAGTTCTCATGACTGCAGGAAGTAAATTGTTGAACTTCTCCAAAATAAGAATCTCTCTCAGGGTCATAGGTTTGCTCTGATTTAATACCCTTCCCCACCTTTCAAAATTTGTTTGATCCTTTCAAACACAACGTGCGTTTAACCAGGCATGCTATTTTAGATTCCTGAAACACTGTCAGTTTCTTGCACAAGCTCATATGCACTTCAAATAGCTTTCTTTACCTCCTCATACTCAGCAGACACCTCCTCTGATAGGGATGCAAATGCCTATCCGCTTTGTTTGAATCAACTATATCCACATGTTCTCTGGCAACTGCATTTGTTTAGCCATTTTCTGAAATGATATTAAAAAGGCTCCCTCCATCAATCTCGTCAAATTTAGATAATACCTGGATGTATTTAAACAGATCCCCATCAGTCCTTTTGCTATATAGGGTTGCTCATCCTCACTATCCTCCTTATCCAGCCGACTGTCTGCCTTCATCTCCACCTTCTATGTCAACTTTCCTCTCGAATTACTAACTTTTGAAGTTGAAACTCTCTGCTTTTCTTCTCTCTTTTTCTCTCTTTCGTCTTCATTTCCTTTTTTTTATTTCAACTTTTCATCATAATTCAAACTGTTTCAATTCCTTTTCATGTCCAAGGAGCCTCATTTGAAATTGAATTCTAGCCATTTCCAAAGACTCTGATGGCGTTTCCACCAAATGTAATTGCCGAGCTCTCGCTGTAATTATCTCTCATTTTCTCACAGACAAACACAACCCCAACTCCAGCTTGTCTGCCAATTCCTACAGCTTCCCTTCATTACCTTTTGTAAAACCCCTAACTTTACTTCTTCCACACCCAGAGAACTCTTAGTGACGAAAATTGTCTTTATACTCAACACACTGTTTAAACCATCCGAATTCAACATCCGGAACCAAAGACACTAACAACTACCATACAGGACCTTTGAACCCAATACCCTCCCAGTGCATACTCTCCAGTGTTTGCATGAACTTATTCTGGATTCTCTAGTTTCCTCCCACAATCCAAAAGTGTGCATGTCAGGTGAATTGGCCATGCTAAATTGTTTGTAGTTTTCAGGGATGTGTGGGATAGGTGCCTTAGTCGGGGTAAATGTGTAATAATAGGATTGAGGAATGGGTCTGAGTAGGTTACTCCTCGGAGTGTTGGTGTGGACTTGTTCGGTCGAATGGCCTGTTTGCGGACTGTAGGGATTGTAATTCTAAACCCAATTTGGTGCTACCGATTTAGAACCAGATAAGAGTCTCCAGTTTGCAATAGACCAACCAGACTGACTCAAACTTGTTCAAGGAGCTATCTTGGATGCCAACCTTTCCTTATTTTAAAGGAAGATGTGAAGTGGGTGTTCCAGATGTGATGGTACTCGTCAAACCACTCGCCATTAAACAAAACACAATGTATTTAAACACTGTAATCAAAATCCATACACAATGAAGAGGAATTTAGACTAACTTAACTATTGGAAACCATAACAGAATAATGGATACAGTACCTTCTACAAAAGAACTGTTCCAATATACTACAATCACCTAAACACACCCCTTGGCAAAAAGGAAGATTCAAACATGCATTCTTGCATACAGTTCTCCAACCCAGGAGGAAAGAGCATCAAGTGAGCTTCCAGAGAGAATAGCAGCTAGAGATAATTTACTAAAACTTACACCCGTTCTGGGACCCCAAGCACCTGGTGATTATTATTGCTACAATGAAAAGAAACCTAGAAAGCCTGGTCTATGCGAGCTGGCCATGGTTACTACTATTTATTAAAAACCTAAAACCCCCATAAGTTATTTACTTGAGCCGTTTTCAGTAGGAAGTTTGGCCTTTAAGACCTCTTACTAAAAATAAGGAGAAAATAACCTTTTATTTAAAAAAGTGACAGCATTGTCAGGCAATTTAGATGCCTGGTCCTTTACTCAGTTCTCTTCCTCGTGTTACTGATTGCAAGATCACCTGAGAGGGACAGCCACAGTACACACCAAGTTACAAGGATGTGTCTCATAACTTCTGAAACACACCTGTCCATGAACTATCACATGGGACACACCGGGAAGTGAACAACAGCCTGACATACGCCATTTCATTATTTCGGAGCTACACAATGCCAGCACTCGATACACTAGGGAGACAAAACCCAAGGCCAGGGAAAGATACAGAAGGACATAGAGATTCACATTAAAGACAGAAACAGGCAGTTAATTAACTGAAAAGATGTTGTGGAAATATGGGGAAAAAGACAGGGCAGTGGGACTAACTGCAGAAGTGAGATCTTCGTGAGTAAAATGACAAGAATGAGAACATTGAATACAGGCATTGTCAGATCAGCTGGAATGGTTTGTTACATCAAATTCTGAATCTGCTTCACAGAACACCACAAACAAACATAAACTGGGACAAGATGACAGCCCAGCGTGGAGAGCTGTGCACACCATGCTAGTGTGTTGCTCAGTGAACTGCACTATCTGGCGAGTATTGCAACCTTTACTAACATATGCTAACTATACTCCCATCAGATTACTGCCTATAATGGGAAGGTTTGTTCTCTCTGTGTGGTCATCAGAGACTGAGAGAGTGTGCGTGATAGGCGTGGTTGAATGCGACACTCATTGTTTGAGAAGGAACGCACATGGAGAAAACAATTATAATGATTTGGATGAGGGAACCGGGGGCATTCTAGCGAAGTTTGCCGATGATACGAAGTTAGGTAGACAGGCAGGTAGTACTGAGGAAGTGGGGAGGCTACAGAAGGATCTAGACAGGTTGGGAGAGTGGTCCAGGAAATGGATGATGGAATTTAACGTGAGCAAGTGCGAGGTCTTGCACTTTGGCAAAAAGAATAAGAGCGACACAGATCTCCTACATTCCACTATTTAAACAAAAATTATGAAGTTAGTTTCTTAACTTTAATAGTGAACACTAAACAACAAGTATTCGCAAATACAAGCCCCTCTTTTCTTAGCCACTTACTATCTGACTCCAACTCTGTAAAAATATGCTTTTCCAACAACCCACGTATGAAACATTAAAATCTCAAGACCATACAGTCTCTATCTTCCCCGCTGTGTTCACTCTTCCAGCTGCTGATCTCCCTGGGTCATGTTTTTTCTATTGCAAGTAGGTTTACATGAACATGTATCTTTGATAGAGAGTGTTTGCGATGGTCAGTTAGCACTCCTGCTCTGCAGCAGTTACTCTGCTGTTGGATGGCAGCAGCTCTCCCTCCAGTTTTCAAATGCTGGGTTTATGTACTCCCCATGATATAATAATTATCATAATTTGATTGCTGTCCAGCTGTCCAAACAATAATATTCAAATTCTGTTGGTTTCTGGTATCCTAAGCATTATTTAACCTGTTTGGTTGCGTTTGGATGGCTGTCAAAACAGCAACCAAAACTCAGGTATCAATTTCTCAGCTAATGGTGACATGTGGAACAGTGTGACCTTCAGGTGGCATCTGTGGCTTTAATTTCTATTCAACAAAACCCGATCTGTCTTAAAGTGCCCATACATGTTTTTGGCTTCATAACATCTTCCTGCTTCAGAAAATAAAATGAACAAGCAGAATGAAAAGATGGCGACATTTCTTTTCCTCTAATTCTTCATCCCAATTATATGAAATACAAAAGTATGAATCTCAGTTATGTCATTCATATTAATTCTGCACACCAATACATCACTGGTATAAGTCAAATCTTATCTGCACTGCTTTCCTGTAAATCCGCGAAAACCCATCTGCTATCACATTGTAGGAGCCACAGCATGTACATTTTGTGAGTTTAAAGTCGGCAAGGTAAGACTCCAATGAAATAGTCTCATATTCTGGTCTTTAAATATTCCAAAAATGGAATGGATCAGTCCATTCAGCCTCCTCAAGTCCGTAACATAGGAACTGAAAGCAGTCACACAGTGACAGGAGGGTTGTTACACTGGGATAACAGGAGGCCATTCAGACCAACCGAGTCTGTTGCAAGAGAATTGGATAAGGATAAAAACTTTGAGACTTCTTTTATCAGAAAGGAGGAGGTAATTCAGACACGTGTCTGTTGTATGGGAACAAGAGAAGACCAATCGCTCCCTTCGTCCCATCTCTGGGATACATGAGGAGACCGTTCAGTATCTCCACCTATTATGGAGAAATATGAGATGACCCATCACACCCTCAGAATGTTACACAGTAACGGGAAGATTCCATAATCCCCCACCCCTCTAACGAATCAACAGGAGGTGGTCATTCTGGCCTTGGAGATGACAACATGGGAATGCCAGAAAGACTTCATCCCATCGATTTTGTACCCCAGCAGGATGATGAGTCCCGTCAACCACACATACCACTTATTCAGCAATTGGAGCACATCTCTTAAAACTCTTTTGCCCATCAAACAGGAATTCAAAGAAAACGTCAAGGTTTTAGAAAGGGAAGAACTTATAATAACTGAATAATTAGGGAGTAAAATGTAATAATAAAGTATTGTAGTTTAAGGCAAATTATTCTAATCTATTGTTGTGGACATTTGCAAACGTAAACCACAATTCATCGGAGTCAACATGGTTTTGCAAAGAATAAATCCTGATTGAAGTGCTTTCTTGACTTATTTAAAGATGTGACAAACAAGGTGGATAGTGGGAATCCTGGAAATGGAATGTATCTGGTCTTCGTGAAGGATTCAGATACGTCGCTTCACCAAAGAGTGAGTGGTAAGATCAGACAGCATCGGTTTAGGAGTAATTTATTGGCTTCGATGGAGGATTGGTTAACCAACAAAATGCAGTCAGATGAATTAACTGTGTCATTTTCTATTGGAAAATGCAATTTGTTGGGTACCATAGATTTCAGTTCTCATGCTTCAACCATTTGTGATCGACATTATTATTCGGTTGACGGGATAGAAAATACTACAGCTACATTTTCAGATGACACTAACATTGGCGGGAAATTACTTCGGAATGATGATGCAAGAGATTTAAAAACTATATGTATAGACTGGGTGAATGGGCCAACATTTGGCAATGAAAATTAAAGTGGATAAATATGGGGTAATCAAGTTGGCCAGCCTAATAAAAAGACAAATGATTATCTAAATGGAGAGATACTTCAAAGTGCTTAAGTGCAGAGGGATCTGGGTGCCTGCTTGCATATCACAGAAAACATGCTTGCGGGTACTTCAAATACTGAGAAATGCAAGCATAACGTCATCGTTTATTTGTAAAAGGATAGAGTAGAAAGGTAGGGAGTGATGGTGTAGCTATGCAAGGCATTAGTGAGGCTGCAACTGGAGAACAGTTTGGGTGTCCTGCAGAATGAGGTATTTCCAATGGAGGCAAATCAGAAGAGCTTCATTAGATTGATTCCATATTTGAAGTGTTTGTCTTATGAAGAGAAATTGAGCAGTTCAGGCCTATACTCTCGATTTTATAAGAATGATAGGAGAGCTCATTGAGGTCTGTAAGATGCGAAATATAATTGAAAGTGTAGATGTGGAGTGGATATTTTTTTCATCAGCCGCAATCTCCAACAAGAGACGAGAGTTTGACGATCGAGAGATAGCAGGGATGTGGAACAGAGGCCGCGATGACATCAGCCACGATTGCATTCCATGGCGGAGCAGATTCGAGGGGTTGGATTCCTGACTGATTCTCCTCATTCATATTCAGCTTTTCCACTGTGTTACACAGTAATGGGAGAGGACTGTGTATCAAAGAGGAAGCAGGCGCTCCAGATACATCAGTCTTAGTCAGTTTGACAGAACGTCACCAGTGGAGTCACACAGTGACCAGTGCTGGGCCCTCCACTATTGACAATCTATATCAATGATCAGGAGGATGGAACAGATATAGAGATACTGAGTTTGGTCATGTTGCTGTGATAAGCAAGAAATTAAATTATCAAGAGATGTAAAGGCAATGGATAATAATTTGGCAAGTGCAATGTAACATGATATAACCTGTCATTTCATTTACAGGAATAATGGAAGGCAGTATGTTACTGAAATGGAGAGGGATTACAGGGATTAATAATACTGTGTACTGGGGGGTTCACTCAGCCCCGTTCAGGCATGGGAGGTTTTGCTCCATCCCTGATCGTCTGCTCCCAGACACTCCAAGGGACCCCATTGCTCTCCGTACACATGGAATGTTTTGAAGTGTTTGGTTGGTGATGGGGATGCTGTTTTCAATCATGTATTAAGGGGTCGGCCTTTATCCAAGATACATTCATTCATTTCTACATGGAGACCCGAGGACGATGGGAATGCTGTCTGCTTGTGAATGAAGGAACTGTGGCTGCTGTCCGGACAGAGATATTCACCAACATAGTGTACTGTGCATGGACACATGGTAACATTAACAGAGAGAGAGCTCCTTCAGTTCCTCTACCTCTCCCGATTGACATGGGTACTCTGCAGATGCCATGTACACCATCGGGAATCCCATTGTACTGGATACACCCGGCAGCTCCCTGCTGTAGGGGAAACGATGTATTTACCTCATCCACCATATATATCCTCCATCACCGAATGGTTACATTGATGGCAACATACTGGGAGATGATGGCTATGTCACCCAGTCCTGCTTGGAAAGATCCAGAACATAGAAGCTGAATGAAACTGTGACCCGAACAGCCACTGGCAGCACCGTCCTTTCCCCTGGGGTGAAGGTGCAGGACGTGTTAAAGGAGGTGACACTGCTCTGTGACCAGCTCCTTGTTCAGTGTCCCCTCACACTCTGATCCTGGATTGAGTGTAGCTTGTGAGGCTGTTAATGGAAAACTCGGGTGGGTCCAACAGATCCCTTTCCACACATACACTAACTCTGTGTTTTCAGAGTTTCCCCACTCTGTAACCTTTGCTCCATTTGTTGCTCATGTTACTGACCCAGATGCTGTAACTACAGTCCCCAGGCTCCACCCAAAGATGGGTCAGCAAATCCTCATGTCTCCCTGAATGTCTCAGGCAGCTCACAGCACAACCTCCAGCAAACCATCCCCAAACCCTCCACTAAATTTTCAAGAAGAGTCAGTCAGAAACTCCTCATCTATAAGTGTTGTGGACCAGACCAGATCCCTGCAAAATATTTTAAGAAGGTCGCTTAGACCCAAACCTTTCCTTATTTTAAAAATAGATGTGAAGTGTGCGTTCCAGATATGTTGTGACTGGTCAAACCACTCGACATTAAGCAAAATATAATCTATTCAAATGCTTTAGTTAAAATGCAATTAAAGAAAAGAACATTTTGAAATAGCTTATATGTTTGAACACTTACACAAACAATAGATACCGTACCTTCTCGGTATACACCGCTTGGCACAAAGATATATTCAAATACAGATCCTTACATGCAGTTTTCCAATCGAAGAGATATCAACATCAACAGAGATCTCAGAGAGAAAAGCAGCTGGGGATCATGTATTGAAACTTCCAATGTTGTAGCCATCACGGAAACATGGATAGATGAGGGACAGGAATGGCTGTTGGAGGTTCCTGGTTACAGATGTTTCAGTAAGATTAGGGAGGGTGGTAAAAAAGGAGGGGGGGTGGCATTGCTAATTAGAAATGGTATAACGGCTGCAGAAAGGAAGTTTGAGGGAGATCTGCCTCTGGAGGTAGTATGGGCTGAAGTCAGAAATAGGAAAGGTGCAGTCACCTTGTTGGGTGTTTATTATAGGCCCCCCAATAGCAGCAAAGATGTGGAGAAACAGATTGGGAAACAGATTTTGGAAAGGTGCAGAAGCCACAGGGTCGTAGTCATGGGCGACTTCAACTTCCCAAATATTGATTGGAAGCTCTTTAGATCAAGTAGATTGGATGGGGCGGTGTTTGTGCAGTGTGTCCAGGAAGCTTTTCTAACGCAGTATGTAGATTGTCCAACCAGAGGGGAGGCCATATTGGATTTGGTACTCGGTAACGAACCGGGACAAGTGGTGGGCTTGTTAGTGGGTGAACATTTTGGTGATGGCGACCACAATTCTGTCACTTTCACCTTGGTTATGGAGAGGGATAGGTGCACACAACAAGGAAGTTTTTACAATTGGGGGAAGGGAAATTACGATGCTGTAAGACAGGATTTGAGGAGCATACGTTGGGAGCATAGGCTGTCAGGGAAGGATGTGGTGGAAATGTGGGACTTTTTCAAGGAGCAGATACGACGTGTCCTTGATATGTATGTACCGATCAGGCAGGAAAGAAATGGTCGTGTGAGGGAGCCTTGGTTGACGAGGGAGGTTGAATGTCTAGTAAAGAGGAAGAAGGAGGCTTACATAAGGTTGAGGAAACAAGGTTCAGACAGAGCAGTGGAGGGATACAGGATAGCCAGAAGGGACCTGAAGAAAGGGATTAGGAGAGCTAAGAGAGGGCATGAAAAATCCCTGGCGGATAGGATCAAGGATAACCCCAAGGCATTCTATGCGTATGTGAGAAACCTGAGAATGACGAGAACGAGGGTAGGTCCGATCAAGGACAGTGGTGGGAGACTGTGTATTGAGTCGGAAGAGATAGGAGAGGTCTTGAACAAGTACTTCTCTTCAGTATTTACGAACGAGAGGGACTGTATTGTTGAAGAGGAGAGTGTGAAACGGACTGATAAGCTAGAAGAGATATCTGTTAGGAAGGAAGATGTGTTGGACATTTTGAACAACTTGAGGATAGACAAGTCCCCCGGGCCTGACGGGATATATCCTAGGATTATGTGGGAAGCAAGAGAGGAAATTGCAGTACCGTTGGCAATGATCTTCTCGTCTTCACTGGCAACGGGGGTGGTACCAGGGGACTGGAGAGTAGCGAATGTTGTGCCCCTGTTCAAAAAAGGGAATAGGGATAACCCCGGGAATTACAGGCCAGTTAGTCTTACTTCTGTGGTAGGCAAAGTAATGGAAAGGGTACTGAGGGATAGGATTTACGAGTATCTGGAACGGCACTGCTTGATTAGGGACAGCCAGCACGGATTTGTGAAGGGTAGGTCTTGCCTTACAAGTCTTATTGAATTCTTCGAGGAGGTGACCAAGCATGTGGATGAGGGTAGAGCAGTGGATGTAGTGTACATGGATTTTAGTAAGGCATTTGATAAGGTTCCCCATGGTAGGCTTATGCGGAAAGTCAGGAGGCATGGGATAGAGGGAAATTTGGCCAATTGGATAGAAAACTGGCTAACCGGTCGAAGTCAGAGAGTGGTGGTAGATGGTAAATATTCAGCATGGAGTCCAGTTACAAGTGGAGTTCCGCAGGGATCAGTTCTGGGTCCTCTGCTGTTTGTAATTTTTATTAATGACTTAGATGAGGGAGTCGAAGGGTGGGTCAGTAAATTTGCAGATGATACAAAGATAGGTGGAGTTGTGGACAGTGAGGAGGGCTGTTGTCGGCTGCAGAGGGACTTAGATATGATGCAGAGCTGGGCTGAGGAGTGGCAGATGGAGTTCAACCCTGCCAAGTGTGAAGTTGTCCATTTTGGAAGAACAAATAAGAATGCGGAATACAGGGTTAATGGTAGGGTTCTTGGTCAGGTGGAGGAACAGAGGGATCTTGGGGTCTATGTACATAGATCTTTGAAGGTTGCCACTCAGGTGGATAGAGTTTGTAAGAAGGCCTATGGAGTATTATCGTTCATTAGCAGAGGGATTGAATTCAAGAGTCGTGAGGTGATGTTGCAGCTGTACAGGACTTTGGTTAGGCCACATTTGGAGTACTGTGTGCAGTTCTGGTCGCCTCACTTTAGGAAAGATGTGGAAGCTTTGGAGAGGGTGCAGAGAAGATTTACCAGGATGTTGCCTGGAATGGAGAGTAGGTCATACGAGGATAGGTTGAGAGTTCTCGGCCTTTTCTCGTTGGAACGGCGAAGGATGAGGGGTGACTTGATAGAGGTTTATAAGATGATCAGAGGAATAGATAGAGTAGACAGTCAGAAACTTTTTCCCCGGGTACAACAGAGTGTTACAAGGGGACATAAATTTAAGGTGAAGGGTGGAAGGTATAGGGGAGATGTCAGGGGTGGGTTCTTCACCCAGAGAGTGGTGGGGGCATGGAATGCGCTGCCCGTGGGAGTGGTAGAGTCAGATTCATTGGCGACCTTTAAGCGGCATTTGGATAGGTACATGGATGGGTGCTTAATCTAGGATAGAAGTTCGGCACAACATCGTGGGCCGAAGGGCCTGTTCTGTGCTGTATTGTTCTATGTTCTATGTTCTATGTTCTTTCCGGGATCCCCAACAGCTTCTGAATGCTGCAGCTAAAAGCAAACCGAAAAAAACCTGGTCTGGGAGAGCTGGCCACTGCCCTTCCATTGTTACCAATGTTTTAATAAAACCTAAAGGCTTTCTCAATTATTTACTTAAACTGTTTTCAGACAGCAGTTCTGCACCTCTGTCTTTATAACCTCTCTTCAAAAAAAAATCCCAAGATAAAATAACCTTTTTATAGTGATAGTATACTCGCAATTGCACCTTTAAAAAAATGATCCATCAATATACAAAAAGGGATTCATTTTAGACCTCCTAATCTTCCTCTATGAGTAGACTGGTGGGAATGGTGGGGTTACCTTACACTGAAAGACTGAAGTGACTGGGCTTGCATACCCTTGAATTTAGAAGACTAAGAGGGGATTTGATTGAGACATATAAGATTATGAAAGGATTGGACATTCTGGCAGCAGGAAACATGTTTCTGCTGATGGGTGAGTGCTGAATCAGAGGACAGACCTTAAAAATACGGGGTAGACCATTTTGGACAGAGATGAGGAGAAACGTCTTCACCCAGAGAGTGGTGGCTGTGTGGAATGCTCTGCCCCAGCGGGCAGTGGAGGCCCAGTCTCTGGATTCATTTAAGAAAGAGTTGGACAGAGCTCTCAAAGATAGTGGAATCAAGGGTTATGGAGATAAGGCAGGAAGAGGATACTGATTAGGAATGATCAGCCATGATCATATTGAATGGTGGTGCAGGCTCGAAGGGCAGAATGGCCTATTCCTGCAACTATTGCTTATTGTCTATTGACTGCAATGCATTTATATTACATTGACTCTGAGCATACAGAGTTTCTCACAAAACTTCTCCAAAAACTTTAAGGGGTCACGATCAGTGAAAACGATCTGTCTCAGATACGTTATTTGCAATTTAAATGCTGAAATGTTGGAAGGCCAACACCAAGCTCAAGGCCTCCTTCCCCATTGTGGAATAAATCTGTTGATTTTTCCATTAGACACTCCAACCACATGTTACATAATGGAGAACTTCTCATCTCTCCAATAGTCCTTCTGAATGACATAGCTCCTCATGTCTCAGCACAAAAGAATTACATCCTTCTGTACCTCTTAATGCTGTAACCTCTTTACCTGCTACTCCTGGCCTATGCCAGTAAAGCTTACTCTCACAGGGATATGTTCTAAGAAAATCTCACACATTCTTCTCAATCTCTCACAGAAACCAAACTTTGATTTCTGAACTCAATCATCATCATCAGACATTATAGCTTCTAACCTTCCCATTGTTACTCTCTGCTCTTCCACATGACTGCAGGAAGTAAATTGTTGAACTTCTCCAAAATAAGAATCTCTCTAAGGATCATAGGTTTGCTCTGTTTTAATACCCTTCCCCAACTTTCAAAACTTGTCTGATCCTTTCAAACACAACGTGCGTTTAACCAGGCATGCTATTTTAGATTCCTGAAACACTGTCAATCAGCTTCTGGCACAAGCTCATATGCATTTCAAATGGCTTTCTTTACCTCCTCATACTCAGCAGATACCTCCTCTGATAGGGATGCAAATGCCTATCAGCTTTGTTTGAATCAACTAAATCCACATGTTCTCTGGCAACTGCATTTATTTAGCCACTTTCTGAAATGATATTAAAAAGGCTCCCTCCATCATTCTCATCAAATTTAGATAATACCTGGATGTATTTAAACAGATCCCCATCAGACCTTTGGCGATATAGGGTTGCTCATCCTCACTATCCTCCTTATCCAGCCGACTGTCTGCCTTCATCTCCACCTTCTATGTCAACTTTCCTCTCTAATGACTAACTTTTGAAGTTGAAACTCTCTGCTTTTCTTCTCTCTTTTTCTCTCTTTCGTCTTCATTTCCTTTTCTTTTATTTCTACTTTTCATCATAATTCAAACTGTTTCAATTCCTTTTCATGTTCAAGGTGCCTCATTTGAAATTGAATTCTAGCCATTTCCAAAGATTCTGATAGTGTTTCCACCAAATGTAATTGCCGAGCTCTAGCTGTAATTATCTCTCATTTTCGCACAAACACAATTCCAACTCCAGCTTGTCTGCCAATTCCTACAGCTTCCCTTCATTACCTTTTGTAAAACCCCTAACTTTACTTCTTCCACACCAAGAGAACTCTTAGTGACTGAAATTGTCTTTATACTCAACACACTGTTGAAATCAACCGAATTCAACATCCAGAACCAAAGACACTAACAACTACCATACGCGACCTTTGAACCCAAGAGCCTCCCAGTGCATACTCTCCAGGGTTTGCATGAGCTTATTCTGGATTCTCTAGTTTCCTCCCACAATCCAAAAGTGTGTATGTCAGGTGAATTGGCCATGCTAAATTGTTTGTAGTTTTCAGGGATGTGTGGGTTAGGTGCCTTGGTCGGGGTAAATGTGTAACAATAGGGTAGAGGAATGAGTCTGGGTAGGTTACTTCTCGGAGGGTCGGTGTGGAACGTCGGATCGAATGGCCTGTTTGCACACTGTAGGGATTGTAATTCTAAACCCACTTTGGTGTTATCGATTTAGAACGAGACAAGAGTCCTCAGTTTGCAATACACCAACCAGACTGCCTCAAACTAGTTTAAGGAGGTAGTTTGGATGCGAACCTTTTCTTATTTTAAAGGAAGATGTGAAGTGGGTGTTCCAGATGTGATGGTAATCGTCAAACCACTCACCATTAAGCAAAACACAATGTATTTAAACACTCTAATCAAAATCCATACACAATGAAGAGGAATTTAGACTAACTTAACTATTGGAAACCATAACGGAAGAATTGATACAGTACCTTCTACAAATGAACTGTTCCAATATACTACAATCACCTAAACACACCCCTTCGCAAAAAGGAACATTCAAACATGCATTCTTGCATACAGTTCTCCAATCCAGGAGGAAAGAGCATCAAATGAGCTTCCAGAGAGAATAGCAGCGAGGGATAATTTACGAAAACTTACACCCGTTCTGGGACCCCAAGCACCTGGTGATTATTATTGCTACAATGAAAAGAAACCTAGAAAGCCTGGTCTATGCCAGCTGGCCATTGTTGCTACTATTTATTAAAAACCCTAAAATCCCCGGAAATTATTTACTTGAGCCGTTTTCAGTAGGAAGTTTGGCCTTTAAGACCTCTTACTAAAAATAAGGAGAAAATAACCTTTTATTTAAAAAAGTGACAGCATTGTCAGGCAATTTAGATGCCTGGTCCTTTACTCAGTTCTCTTCCTCGTGTTACTGATTGCAAGATCACCTGAGAGGGACAGCCACAGTACACACCAAGTTACAAGGATGTGTCTCATAACTTCTGAAATACACCTGTCCATGAACCATCACATGGGACACACCGGGAAGTGAACAACAGCCTGACACACGCCATTTCATTATTTCGGAGCTACACAATGCCAGCACTCGATACACCAGGGAGACAAAACCCAAGGCCAGGGAAAGATACAGAGGGACAGAGAGATTCACATTAAAGACAGAAACAGGCAGTTAATTAACTGAAAAGATGTTGTGGAAATATGGGGAAAAAGACAGGGCAGTGGGACTAACTGCAGAAGTGAGATCTTCGTGAGTACAATGACAAGAATGAGAACATTGAATACAGGCATTGTCAGATCAGCTGGAATGGTTTGTTACATCAAATTCTGAATCTGCTTCACAGAACACCACAAACAAACATAAACTGGGACAAGATGACAGCCCAGCGTGGAGAGCTGTGCACACCATGCTAGTGTGTTGCTCAGTGAACTGCACTATCTGGCGAGTATTGCAAACTTTACTAACATATGCTAACTATACTCCCATCAGATTACTGCCTATAATGGGAAGGTTTGTTCTCTCTGTGTGGTCATCAGAGACTGAGAGAGTGTGCGTGATAGGCGTGGTTGAATGCGACACTCATTGTTTGAGAAGGAACGCACATGAAGAAAACAATTATAATGATTTGGATGAGGGAACCGGGGGCATTCTAGCGAAGTTTGCCGATGATACGAAGTTAGGTGGACAGGCAGGTAGTACTGAGGAAGTGGGGAGGCTACAGAAGGATCTAGACAGGTTGGGAGAGTGGTCCAGGAAATGGATGATGGAATTTAACGTGAGCAAGTGCGAGGTCTTGCACTTTGGCAAAAAGAATAAAAGCATGGACTACTTTCTAAATGGTGAGAAACTTAATAAAGCCAAAGCACAAAGGGATCTGGGAGTGCTAGTCGAGGATTCTCTAAAGGTAAACATGCAGGTTGAGTCTGTGATTAAGAAAGCGAATGCAATGTTGTCTCTTATCTCAAGAGGGTTGGAATATAAAAGCAGAGATGTACTACTAAGACTTTATAAAGCTCTGGTTAGGCCCCATTTGGAGTACTGTGTCCAGTTTTGGTCCCCACATCTCAGGAAGGGCATACTGGCACTGGAACGTGTCCAGCGGAGATTCACACGGATGATCCCTGGAATGACAGGTCTAGCATATGAGGAACGGCTGAGGATACTGGGATTGTATTCGTTGGAGTTTAGAAGATTAAGGGGAGATCTAATAGAGACGTACAAAATAATACATGGCTTGGAAAAGGTGGATGCTAGGAAATTGTTTCTGTTAGGCGAGGAGACTAGGACCCGTGGACACAGCCTTAGAATTAGAGGGGGTCATTTCAGAACGGAAATGCGGAGACATTTCTTCAGCCAGAGAGTGGTGGGCCTGTGGAATTCATTGCCATGGAGTGCAGTGGAAGCCGGGACGCTAAATGTCTTCAAGGCCGAGATTGATAGGTTCTTGTTGTCTAGAGGAATTAAGGTCTACGGGGAGAATGCTGGTAAGTGGAGCTGAAATGCGTATCAGCCATGATTGAATGGCGGAGTGGACTCGATGGGCCGAATGGCCTTACTTCCACTCCTATGTCTTAATTTTAAATAAGAACAACTGGCAGGCTTTTTGTTTATCAACAGAGAGAACGAGGGACGTTTCATGGACAAGTGAGGTAAAGTGTTTGAGAATGTTAAAACAAAGGCATTGCCAGACACAATAGCAATATACATCCGCATGCACATGAATGACAGATGGATGGGAGTTTGGTGTGAGTTCGAATCAGATTGGCTTCGGCAGGTTTGAAGCTGGGACCGTCAGCAGCAGATTATTGGCTTCATTAAGCCTGTACTTCATAGCTCAAGGTTCAAACAGCAGATGGAATAAACCAGTGAGATATATTCTGGAGTGGTGAGTATTTCAAGTTAGAAATGTCAGGGAATGGTGTCAAGAATCAGCTCATTGTCAAAGGGGTCTCCCACAGTTGTGACTTGTCTGCTTCAGCTGCAGATATTGGCCAGGGATGGGATGGAAACAGTGGAAGGAAGTGGAGTTTGTAACCAGAGCAGTAAACAGTGACCTCCATGCTCTTAACAGCAAAGTCAATGATACAATGCATTATGATTCTCCCCTGAAACTGAATAGTTCAACATAGAGATCCGTGAGTAACACTGCCAGAGCAGAGAGCGAGACAGTAATTGAACACCTTCATTGATGCAGTTAGCAGTGGTCTGTAGAGTGAATATCTAGATTGAGAGATTGGATTGGATTGGATTGGAACAATAATAGTGGCAGGAAGTGTAGACGATATGAAATAACAATAATACAGTCATTACTGGTTTATAGAAAACAAAATCTGGATAGTTACACTCACCAGGAACACCAACGATAGCCAGGAAGGGATAATAAAAATATTGAATAATGAGAAGAGCGTAATAGATCCGCAATGATAATGACAACCAATCAAATTCAGAAAGATACCAAACATAATCGGCTAAGCTCCTGTCTATTGTTGGAATATTCCTGTATAATGCTCTCAGATTCTGATCCATTGTTGGAACATTCCAGTCCCATGTTCTCAGATTCTGATCTCTCCTCCCCTTCTCTCTGGATCTGCTGATCCCTGTCAGTGCTGTCGGTGATGCTCTGCTCATGTTATGGGATGACACATTGAACGGAGCCCATTTATCATTAAAAGATGGAAACCCTCCACTGGGATAATTAGAATCCATGGAGATTGGCATTAATCGCAGTCACTGAACAAATAGGCTCAGTTAACCAGTTCAATAAATCACTTTTCATCTTCTGGTTTTGGATGGAATGGATGAGGGTTGCTGAGGGATGGACCATAAATCTTTCAATATTTTATATCTTTTTTTCCTTGTATATGAGAGTATTAAAAGAACACTGCAGGGGTCTATCTATGTTCCATTCTGTTTATGAAAGGAGGCAGTTATAAAATAACAGATCGGCTGCATAAAAAAGGGGGCGGGGTGGTGGGCAAGTTTCTAGATACCTGAACACAAAGTACGGTACTTATTGACCAGTGTGAGGCTACTCCTGGTTTTAATGCCCTGTTATCAAATCCTTTCATAACCTTGAGATAGAGCATTGGGACTGCTGCTCAGGAACAGACCGAAGAAATTCTCTCCCAATGGGCCTCTTACAGAGGGAGAAGAGAAGACCATTCAGCCCATATTAGCCTGTTGCTACTTGAAAAGGGGGAAAGCTGAACATTGGCACATTTTGTCAACAGAATCATTCAGAACAAAGAGATGTGTTGCTGCAGCTGCGTAAAGTGTAACTGAGAGGGCACCTGCAGTACATTGTGTTGTCTGTGTTTCTGTATCTGAGAAAGGATGGACCTCCATCAGATATAGTTTAACGGCTGCTAGTAATCCACGGATTACTGTGTCTCAGATCTGTTACACAGGGACAGGAGGAGGCCGTGCAGCCCCTCAAGTGTGTTTAGAGGAACTGGAGGAGGCCATTAAGCCTCTTGAGTCTATTACAGAGGGACAGGAGGAGCCTAGTCAGACTTTCGAGCCCATTATAGAGGGGCAGGAAGTGTCGATTTAACTTTCATGTTCCGCATAAATATTTGTTTTAAATTAGTTGTGGAATAGGAAATATCTGATGTCAACATTAAAGTTCTAACTTTGAACAAGGCCAATTTTGAAAATGTTAGGCGAGCCCTGTGAAAGGTTGATTGGGGTACCCTATTCACAGGTAAAGGGATGGTTGGTAAATGCAAAGCCAACAAAATGTGGTTTCAGAGAGTGAGATGGGAAAGGCTGGTGGGTGCAGGGAATGCTGGATGGTTAGATATATTGATGCTCTGGTCAAGGTAAGGAAGGAGGCATATGTCCGGTAAACAGAGCTGAGATTAAGTGAATCCCGAGAGGAGTATAAGGGCAATAAGTGTATAGTCAACGGGGAATTCGGGACAGAAAAATGTGGACATGAGATGGCTTTAGAAATAGGGTTAACGAGGCATTTGAAGAAATTCTAGAAATCCTTTAATGGTAAAAGATTAACTAGGGAGAGAACAGGGCCCCTTAAAGATCAGTAAGTCTACCTCTGTGTGGAACCACCCGAGATTGGAGGGATATGACACAAAAATGTCTCCTCAGTATTTAATGAGGAGGAGGTTCCAAGAGCGAGAGAATGAATAAATATACAGTGATACATTGAAAGGTGTCTGTATTACAAGGAGGGGTTTGACATTTTAAAACACATAAAGGTGAACTAATCCCTGGGACCAGATCTGTTGTATCCCAAATGTTTGTGAGAAGCTAGGAAAGAAATTGGTCAGCATTTTGCTGATACATTTGTATCATTGATTTCCACAGGTGAGGTGTCAAAAGACTGGAGGGCAGCAAACACAGTGTCATTATTTAAAAAGTAAGGAAAACAAAACAGGTAACTATAGATTAGTGAGCCTGACGTCAATGGTGACTAAATTGATGGAGGGGACTTTGTTGGAAAGGATGTAAATGCATTTGAAAAGACAAGGACTGAAGAGGGCTTTGTACATTGGAGATCACGTCTTACTGACTCGGTGTAATCTTTTGAGGAAGTGATGAAGATGATTGATGAAGACAAGCCAGTAGATGTTGTCTTTATGGAATTCAATAAGATTACCAAAATGTTCTACATGATAGACTGTTAGCAAGGTTAGACTGCCTGGAATCCAGGGAGAGCTCGCCTGTTAGATCCAAAATTTTCTTGAATATTGGAAACAGGGCGTGATAGTGGACATTTGTTCATTAAACTTGGAGACCTGTGACCAGTAGTGTGCCACAAAGATCAATAGTGGGTCCACTGCATTTTGTCACTTATACAAATCATTTACATTTGAGTATATGAAGTATGGTCAGTATATTTGTAGATAATTCCAAATTTGGTGCGGGAGACGACAGTGAAGAATGATCTCTCAGACTATAATGGGACCTTTTTAGGTGAACCGAGGAGTGGCAGATAGAGTATATTTTAGTTACAAGTGAGGTGTTGCATTTTGGCAGACAAATCAAGGTAAGACTTACAGGTAGTGCCCTATCGAAATCTGCCAGTGAAGGAGAACTCCATTGAAATTATCGAATCCCTACAGTGAGGAAACAGGCTTTTCAGCCCATTGAGGCCACACCGAACTCTAAACAGTATCCCACTGGACAAACACCTGCCCTACCCCTCTGAGCCTGCATTTCCCATGGCTAATCCACCTACCCTACACATCCCTGGGTACGGTGCGCAATTTAGCTTGGCCAATCTACCCTTATCTGTATATCTTTTTACAGTTGGAGTAAAACATAGCACCCGCAGGAAACTCAAGCAGACACGGGGAGAATGTACAAACTCCACACAGTGAGTCATTCAAGGATGGAACTAAATCCAGGTCACTGCCCTGTGAGGCAGCAAAGCTAGACTAGTGGTGCAGGTTCTCCGTTCCTTGAAAGTACTGTCACAGGTAGACAGCGCAGTGAAGAAGGCACTTGGTGATCTTCTCTGTATTGGTGCGTGCTTTGAGTCGAAGCATTTGCATGACATGTTAAATCTGTACAGGACATTGGTTTGGCCACTTTTGTAATATTGCCTTTAATTCTGGTCTCTCTACTGTCGGAAATATGTTGTCAAACTTGAAAGGGTGCAGAAGAGATTTAAAAGAATGTTGCAGGTGTTGGAGGGTTAGAGTTACAGGGAGAGTTTGAATAGGCTGGGGCTATTTTCAAGTGTTGAGGCTGTGGGGGGGGGGGGGGCAGCCTTAAAGGGGTTTATAAAATCATGAGGGGTATAGATAAGGTAAACAGTCAATGTCTTCCCAGGATAGACGAGTCCAAAATTAGAAGACAAAAGTTTAAGGTGAGAGGAGAATGATTTAAAAAGGGACATGAGGGACAACATTTTCACACAGAGACTGCTGTCTGTATGGATTGAACAGACAAAAGAGGTGGTGGAGGCAGGTACAGTTACACCATTTAAAAGGCAGTTGGATGGATACATGAATGGGAAGGGTTTAGAGGGAGATGGGCCAAGTGCTGGCAAGGGGGACGAGATTAATTTAGGTTATTTGGCGGTATGGATGTCCAGACCGAACGATCTTTTTCCGTGCTGTACATCTCTGAGAGTCTATTGACTCTTCAGTGTATAACACGGGAACAGGAGGAGGCTATTCAGCATCTGAATTCTGCCAGTCGGCTTGTTTGCTCAATTACTGAGAGTCAAATACAAAAATACATCATTCAGATTTTGATGGTGTTTTACAGAAACGGGGAAACGCCTTTAGTCAAAATAAAAGCTGTAAAGAATGTGAAGAGGCCATTCAGTCCCTCACCTCCATTCCACAGGAGCAGCAGGTGAGCACAGAGCTATTGGAGCCTGTTACTCTGGAGCAGGAGGAGGACATCTACTTTCACAAACTTGGGATCAGGAGGGAGTCATTCAATTGCTTGAAACTGGGGCACAGGGACAGGAGACAGTCACTCAACTGTTCGAGACAGGGACACAGGAACAGGAGCCAGTCACTCAACTGCTCAAAACTGGGGCACAGGGAAAACTGGAAGCTAGTGAGGCCCGAGGATCCTGTTACGCAGGAACAGGAGGAGGTGACTCACTCCCCACCAGGATGAGGCACTGGGAGAGAAGGGGAGTTTGCTTGGAATAAACAGAAATATATGATAAGTTGCATCAGTGGTCCATTCAATCCTACCCCACCATTCACTAAGACCACGGCTGATCTGATTGTGATTCCCTCATGGCATTTTACGGAGACTGTCCTCTCTGCAGTCTGTGCTCCATTGTTGGTCATGATGCAGACCCAGATACTGTAACAACAGTTACCATGACTCATCCAGAGGGTCGGGTCTAACGGGATGAGTCAGGATTTGAAGAGTCCAATCACAATAATTAAAACAAAAATAAAGGCATAGCCGGATATTTAGTTGTCTCAGATTCGCAATCTAACTCACATATTCAGGATGGAGCACTGTGTAGATCCGGCTAGTGTCTGCTGAATGCAACCCAGCTATGTGCAGAGTGAAACTCTGTGCAGCCCACACCAATGCTGGATCTATAATCCTGGGCTAAATGTCCAGAGTGGGGGGGGGGCTGTGCAGTCCGCACTGGATCATTCATATATAAACCCAGATTGTTGCATTGTTCGGTAACACTGTGTTAGATCGCAGCTCAGTGTGGGGAAACTTGCAACCAATGTTGGAACTGACAGGATGTGCAGCTCCCATCCATTTACAGCTCCATATCTCCACTGTGCCTTGACAAGGGATGCTGTAATGTGAAAGTCACTGCGAGGAAGAGATGTAAATGGAAACAATTTAAATACCAATAGTTCTGATTAAGGCACGTATCACTCTAGTATTTAAAGATGAAATAACTGAGATAATAACCAATGAGATTTTGTAAATGATGCAAACAATAAGAGGGTTTGGTGACGTTATAGTGGTTGCACTATAAGCCTTCAAATAATCAATGGGAATTAGAGGAACAAATATGCAGGAAGACTGGCGAGACTTGCAGGAGCAATAGGGTTGTCATAATAGGTGATTTTAATTATCCTAACATAGACTGGGACTTCCAGAGGGTTAAGAACTTAGGTGGAACGTAATTTGTTAAGTGTGTTCAGGAAAGCTTCCACAAGCAGCATGTACAGGGTCCTACTCGGGAAGGGAAAAACTCGACCTACTCTTGGGAAACAGGGCAGGATAGGTGACGGAGGTAAAGTGGGGGAGCATTTTGGGAAAAGTGACCAGAGATGTATTAATGTTAAAATAGGTATGGTAGGGAAAAGAATTGGCCCACAGATTCAAGTTCTAAATTAGGGCAAGGCGAATTTTGTTGAAATTAGACAGGGGATTTCAGGGCTTGATTGGAGTAGTGTGTTTCCAGATAAAAGGATCCAGGGCAAGTGGGAGGGCTTCAAAAGTGAGATAGCTCGATTTCAAGGTCTGCATGTTCCTGTGAGGGTGAAGGGAAAGTGAGGCTGGAAGAGAGAACCCTGGATGACAAGAGATATTGAGGCTCTGACCAGAAAGAAAGGAGGCGTCACTTACGTACACGCAGCTGGGACCAAGGGAATCTCTGGAGGTACACAGGGGATACAGGAGTTTACTAAAGAAGGAAATCAGCAGGGCTAAAATGGGGTATGAGATAGCCTTGGCTGAGCAGATTAAGATGAATCCAAATTCAGTATAGTAAATAAAAAGAACAACTAGAGAGAGATAGGACGCCTTACAATCCAAAATGGACATGCATGTGTAAAACCTCAAGAAATGGGTGAGGTCCTCAATTTCCCCTATGTGTTTATCATGAAGAAAGACATGAAGACCTGTGACATTTGAGAGGTTAGTTGTGATATCTTGGTACAGTCAATATCACATTAGAGGTGCTGATGGACATATTAGAATGCAAAAAGTCTGATAAATCTCTTGGTCCTGACTAGATATATCAAAGAGCACTGCACAAGGCGAGAGATGGTAGTTCAGGGGCAAGGTCTCGGAAGACTGGGCAGCAGCAAATGTAGTGCCCTTATTCAGAAGGGCTGCAAAGAAAAGCCTGGGAAATATAGACCAGTAAGCTTCACATCTGTTTCTTGAAACCACTTGAGAAGGTTCGGAGATATAAGATATGGATGTATTTGGGAAGACAGAATTTGACTTGGAGCAGTCGGCATAGCTTTGTGCGTGGCAGATCATGCCTGACAAATTTTGATAGAGATTTGTGAGGAAGTGACCTGGAAGGTTGACGAGGAAAGATGGTGGACAAAATCGACATGGATTTCAGTAAGGCCTTTGATAAGGTTCCACATGGTAGGCCGCTCTAGAAGGTTAGATCGCATGGACTCCAATGTAAACTGGCAAATTGGCGACACAATTGGCTTAACGTTCTGAAACAAATGGAAGTATGCTTGTCAGACTGGAGGCCTGTAACTAGTGGAGTGCCTTAGTGGTCGGTCCTGGGCCCATTGCTGTTTGTTATCTATACCAATGATTTGGAGCACAATGCAACATTAATAGGTTTGCAGATTACACTAAATTAGGAGATATCATTTACAGTGAGGAACGTTATCAGAAATTGCAGCAGTACCTTGATCAGCTGGGGAAGTGGGCTGAGAAATAGCAAATGGAGTTTAATTTAGATAAGTGTGACGTCTTGCATTTTGGAAAGTCAAATCCAGGTAGGAGTTTAATGACGAATGATAGTGCCTTAAGGAGTGTAGTGGAACAAAAGGTCGTTGGAGATCAGGTGCACGGCTGACTGAAATTTGAGTCACAGATACACAGGACAGTGAAGAAGGTTATTGGCACATTGGCCTTCATCAAAGCATTGAGTATAGAAGTTGGGACGTTATGCTGCAATTGTACAGGATGTTGGTAAGGCTGCAGTTGGAGTATTGGGTTCATCTTGCTCTAGAAAGGATATTATTGAACTAGAAAGTATGCAGAACAAATTTCCAAAGATGTTTCCTGGGCTTAAAAGCTCTAACTTATAGGCAGAGGTTGGACAGGTTAGAACTTATTTCTTTACAGCTTAGGAAACCGAGGGGGTTCTTATAGAAGTGTAGCTCTTATAAAATCATGAGAGGCGTGCATGGGGTGAATACTTCAAACTTTTTTCTCAAGTGGGTGAATTGATGACTAGACGACACCCATTAATGTTTGGAAATGATACAAAATATAAAAAGGAAACTGAGGGGCAACTTTTTTACATAGAGTGTGGTACTCATATGGACTGAGCTGTCAGTGGAAGTGATTGAGGTGGGTACAATAACAACATTGAAAAGGCATTTGGACAAATACACAGAAAGGAAAGGATTAAAGGGATACAGAACAAGGGCAGTGACAAGGGGTGAGTCTGGATGTACATTTTGGTTGCCATGGACCAGCTAGGCCAAATGACCAGTCATACTGGCAGTCTCGTGCAATATGACTGTAAATGAGTGTGTTTTGGGGTGGAGATAGGATGCGGGGAGGGGGGGGGGGGGAGACTGAGATAAAATGTCATGGAAGGATATGTTCACAGGTTTCAGAATGAAGACATTTCGATAGTATCATGCAACACGGGTCTGTATTTTGAAGAATGATGAGTGAAAGGGATATTGCTGTGAGTTCAGGCGATGGAGAGTTTTGGATGAGCATTTGTTCTGCAGCTTTGTAACTGGGAGTGAGGACAGCAGAGTCTTCGCCTCACTGGGCTGAATCTAACAAAAAACTGTCTCAGTGACATTTTCATTAAGTGTGACAGGGATTGTCTGCACGAGGCCGAGCTAGTTTCCTGGTGCTATCTTACCAAACTCATCTCATTAACTACCCACCCCACTCCATAGTGTCCCTCTCATACAATGCCAGCCCGATTCTGCCACCCATCATGACTGGAGGTACTCACAATCGCCTGGATGCCCCTGGATATTCTGTGATCACTGACACTGGTGCCATCTTTAAAAGGCCGATGGGCACACGGTTGTGCTTTCTCAGTTTGGAGCTTCCCTGCACATTTTCCCCAAGCATGGCAGCGAAGGGGAAATTACACCACGGTTTGTCGACAGCAACATGGAGGTCCTGGTGGATGGGCAAGTACAAAAGAGGACCATTCTCTTCCCAGAGGGGGCCACACTACCAGACCCACCGAGCATGGTCTGCTCGCACCACCTACCTCAGTGCAGTATCTACGGTCTGAAGAAATGCCCCGCAATACAGGACAGCATCAATAACCTTCCCCACTCTGTCAGGATAAGGGTCACCGTATTCTCTGCTCCCTCACACTCACTGTATATCTGTTATAGCACCGACCCCCGAACAAGGCTCATGCTCCACCACTCTCACTACTACATGCAGCAACTTCCCTCTCTTTCTCTCTTGCCTTTCTAATGCCCCCAACATAGTTATAGAATATTCTGGGGAATGCTAATTATGGAATGTTCCAGATAATGTTCCAACTTATTCCCAGTTTCAGGAAAACGGCTGTGCCCCAGTGTGTAACATGTAAGAGGATGGAGTAGAGATGTACGTTTTTCAAATCACACACAATTAAAATCCATCATGAGGCCATTCAGTACTTCAAACATGCTCCAACATTCAATACGTTTAGGGGTGATCTGATGGTTTTCTCAGCTCCATGTTACAGGAACTTTCAGTCATTCAACGCCCAGGTTCCTGTTACCGAGCAGACGATTCTCAGAAACTTCATACCCCGGGTTTCTTCCACCATGTGTTCAGAAGGCTTTTCCCATGGGGACGGACTATCCTAACAATATATTTCATCTGATTTATAAATTCATGCAACAGTCAGCATGCTTTCCACAGACCAATCAAAAACATGCACTTATTTTATGGTTATCGGTATTCAACCACAATTAGTCATTCTGGTTATTTCATTTGTCTCACCTTATTGTATTCAGCCAAAGACAGCTTCCAAACACTTGTCTCATAATAAAATACAATTTCGAGCAGAGAACGTTTTTGTATCAAATACACCTTTTTCCTTGTCATTAAATTTTCTCTTGCCCTTTTTCTGCGGCTGATTCTGTGTATAGCAGTTACACAGTCTCCCACTCAGTTGGTTGGATGGTTAGTTTGTGATGCAGAGGGAGGCCTCCAGCGGAGTTTCAATTCCCCAGAGCCTACCATGAAGGGGATCCTCTCTCAACCTCACCCTATTACCCGTGTGGTGACCTTCAACGTAAACCACCACGAGTGGGTCTCTAATGAGAGTTATTTGGGACTCTAATCTATCCATATTAGCATTTCAATTTTTAGCAAATTTTTTTATTGAAAAAGATATTTTTATTATTATATTAAACCAATAACAAAACAACTCAAATAACTGAACAAAATTACACCCATGTGCATGTATATACAAAATAAGTTAAAGTCTCTAAACGGACAGAAGAAAAACAAAAATAAACAATAAATAATAAATAAATAATAACAAAGTGATAGCTCTCGTTCTTCAAGAGCATCAACTGATACACATTCATACGTTCATAATCCCTAATATCTGATTCATTAGACAATATCGTCATGGCTATATAAAAGACCTTTTTAGAGTGGTAAGTAAGCCTGCATCGCGGTAATCCAGAAAGAGTTGCCATATCTTATATAAATCTCTGCTTTTCGGTGCACCATACTAATGAGAACGTCCAAAGGGATATTCTCCATGACGAGCTTACAACGACCCAATAGACACGGGGGTTTTTCAGACATCCAAAACAACAGAGTATTTTTCCTAGCACAGTAAGCATGGGGGAGATACTAAAGGAGTATTGTGCATCAGTATTTACTGTGAAAAATGATATGGAAGATATAAATTGTAGTGAAATAGATGGTGACACCTTTCAAAATGTCGATATTACAGACGAGGAAGTGCTGGATGTCTTGAAGCGGATAAGGTGGATAAATCCCCAGGACCTGATCAGGTGACCCCAGAATTCTGTGGGAAGCTAAAGAAGTGATTGCTGGACGTCTTGCTGAGTTATTTGTAATATGGATCGTCACAGGTGAGGTGCCGGAAGACTGGAGGTTCGCTAACGCTTTTTTATTGTATAAGAAGGGTGTTAAGTACAAGCCAGGGAACCATAGACCAGTGAGCCTGACGTTGGTGATGGGCAAATTGTTGAAGCGAATCGTGAGGGCCAGGATGTGCTGGCATTTGGAAAGGCAAGGACTGATTAGGGATAGTCAACGTGGCTTTGTGCATGAGAAATCATGTCTCACAAACTTGATTAGTTTCATGAGGAAGTTACAAAGAGGATTGAGGAGGGCAGAGGGGTAGATGTGCTCTATATGGACTTCAGTAAGGGTTTTGATGAGGTTCCCCATGGGAGACTGAATGGCATGGTTAGATCTCATGGAATACGTGGAGAACTAGCCATTTGGATACAGGACTGGCTCAAAGGTAGAAAACATAGGGTGGTGGTGAAGGGTTGTTTTTCAGACTGGAGGCCTGTGACAAGTTCAGTGCCACAAGGATCGGTGCAGGATTCACTACATTTTGTCATTGACATAAATGATTTGGATGCAAGCATAAGAGGTACAATTAGTAAGTTTGCAGATGACACCAAAATTGGAGGTGTAGTGGAGAGGGGAGACGGTCACCTCAGATTGATCAAATGGCCAATGGGCTGAGAAGTGGCAGATGAAGTTTGATTCAGATAAATGCGAAGTGCTGCATTTTGGGGAAGAAAATCTTAGCAGGATTTTACACTTAATGGTAAGGTCGCAGAGTGTTGCTGAACAAAGAGACCTTGGAGTGCAGGTTCAAAGCTCCTTGTAAGGGGAGTTGCAGGTAGATAGGATAGTGATGAAGGCGTTTCCTTTATTGGTCAGAGTAGAGAGTACAGGAGTTTGTAAGATCATGTTGCGGCTGTACAGGACACTAGTTCAGCCAGTGTGGAATAGTGCGTGCAATTCTGGTCTTCTTCCTATCGGAAAGATGTTGTGAAACTTGAAAGGGTTCAAAAAAGATTTCAAGGATGTTGCCAGCGTTGGAGCATTTGAGCTACAGGGAGAGGCTGAACAGACTGGGACTGTTTTTCCTGGAGCGTCGGAGGCTGAGTGCTGACATTATAGAGTTTTAGAAAGTTATGAGGGGCATGGATAGGGTAAATAGGTAAAGTCTTTTCCCAGGGGTCGGGGAATCAGAACGAGAGGGTATAAGTTTAGGGTGAAAGGGGAAAGATATAATAGAGAACTACAGGTCAACTATTTCATACAGAGAATGGTACATGTATGGAATGAACTGCCAGGTGATGTCAGGGAGGCTGATACAAGTGTAACATTTAAGAGGCATTTGGATGGGTAAATGAATAAGAAGGGTTTGGAGGGATATGGGCCGGGTGCTGGCAGGTGGGTTTAGATTGGTTTGGGATATCTGGCCGGCATGGTCGGGTTGGACCAAAGGGTCTGTTTCCATGCTGTACATCTCTATGACTCTATGACTTATATTAATCTCTGTGTTTTTGTTGCACCATGTTGGTGTGAAAGTCCAAAGGGATATTCTACATGATGAGTTTACAAAGTCCCAACAGATCCGGGGTGTTTTCAGACATACAACACAACATAATATTTTCCCTCGCCCAGAAAGTAAGGATATATTTTTTCCCCATGTGCATCTGTGTAAGATACTCTGGGCAGGCCCAGGAAAAGAGAAACCAGGTCCATCTCCAATTCGGACCCCAAGACCCACTCTCTCACACCTAACGCAGTGCTCCAATATATACGAAGCATGCAGCAGGACCACATGCAATGAGTAAGAGTGCCTGTAGTCATTCTGTATTTAGGAAACGATGAAGATAATCCCACTTTGAATTTTGAGGGAAAATCTGGGGTCAGATAGACCATGTGAAAAATTTTCAACTGCATGGAATGGGTACTATTTCAGATCAAAATCCTTCGAGCATTTTCACAAATATCCTCCCATGTCTCCGAAGAGATCTAAACCCCCAACCCTCTCGCACAGACGTCACGAAGCTGCACAGTCTTGTCTGAGTGGACACTATCCAACTAATGATAAACGGTACTGACAGAGAGCGTATTCTTAGCAGTAAGAACCCACTTCTCTGTGTCGGACCTATAAGTGTCTGTTCAAAGTAATTTTTTAATCAAGTCTCTAATTTGGAAAAAAACAGAAGGAGTCTCTCCTAGGTAGCCCATACCTACGAATTATTTGACCAAATGATATAATTGTTTCTCCCTCAAGTAACACGTGGTGGCTCAGTGGTTTGCACTGCTGACTCACAACACCAGGGTCATGGGTTTGGTTCCAGTCTTGGGTGACTGGCTGTGCGGAGTTAGTATATTCTCAACTGTGTCTGCATAGGTTTCCTCCCACAGTCACGCAGATGTGCAAGTTAGATGAATTGGTCATTGCTAAATCGCTCATAGTGTTCCAGGATCTGTAAGTTGGGGCATTAACCAGGGTAAATATAGCATGGTAGGGGAATGGGTGTGGGTGGGTTACTCTTCAGAGGGTCGAAGTGGACTTGCTGGGCCCAAGGACCTGAGTCCACACTGCAGGACTTCTACTAATTCCATATCACCCAAGCAAGGTATCCCCCTCGCTGCCCACAGTTTACACCTGGAATCCATTATCCCTGGTTGACAACCTGGTATACCAATTATAGGGGTTAAGAAACGTGGTTTGGGCTGTATTGCCCTCAATCTGACGGATTGTCCTTCATGCTTTAACAGTATTGATCATCATTAGTTTCTGACAATACTCCATAAACGTTGTCAATTTATCTCAGAACGGCAGACTAAAAGGGTTCACTTTGTCTGAGAGGGCTCAATGTCTAGCCATATTGACGCCAAGAGCACAGCGGCCAAGCATTCAAATACGTTGAAAAAAAACTTAATTTATTGCTATTAATCAGGGAGATCAACTCCCCACAATCTTTGGGGCAGTTCCAATTTTGCTAGCTTGATAAAGAATCGCTTATGGTGCCAAATAAAAGAGCTAAACCAGCCATTTTTTTCAAAAAAAAACTTTGATTAGATTACTTACAGTGTGGAAACAGGCCCTTCGGCCCAACAAGTCCACACTGACCCGCCGAAGCACAACCCACCCACACCCATTCCCTTACATTTACCCCTTCACCTAACACTATGGGCAATTTAGCATGGCCGATTGACCTAACCTGCACATTTTTCTACTGTGGGAGGAAACCGGAGCACCCAGAGAAAACCCACACAGACACGGGGAGCATGTGCAAACTCCACGCAGTCAGTAGCCTGAGGTGGGAAGTGAACCGGGTCACTGGCAGTATGAGGCAGCAGTGCTAACCACTGTACCACAGTGCAGCCCACATGCCTCATTTGTCTGGGAAATATCAAAAAAGCATTTACACGGGGTGTAGGAAATGAAGAAGGACATTCATTTTAATAACAGCTATCCGACCTAGCCAGGATTTTGGAAATGCCTCCCATCTTTGAAGGTCTTGTTTAATTTTGTCCAACAAATGCACATAGTTCACGTTAAATAAATGATCAAAGACAGATGTAATGAATATACTGCAATAGGGAAACCACCCCATTGACCTTTTAAAAGGAAACCAGGATTTAGCCTCAGTATCAGGTATTTCCCTAAGACCTCCCACAGGCATGGCCTCCAACTTTGTGAAATTAATTTATCGCCCGGAAAGGCAACAAGCGAATTAATGCATTGCATCACACGACCTACCGAAATTGCGGGATTTGACAAAAAACATAACACCCTCATCTGCATACAATGTAATCTTTCGTGACTTCTATCCCACCTCTGGGGCAGATATGTTGCTATCCTACGGATGGCCTCCGCCAGTGGCTCAATCCCCAACGTAAACAACAATGGTGAAAGGTGTAAATCTTGTCGGCTGCCTGGAGAAATATTAATATTACTGGTTGGCCACACCATTAGAGAGAACTGCAGACAGAGGATCACGGTAAATGACCCTCACCCACTTGATAAAAACTTTGCGTAGACCAAACCAAACCATTCTAATGTACAGAAGAGATCCGGCCACTGAACCCAATCAAATGCCTTCCCTCATCTAAAGAGATCAATAATCCCTGGGCAGATTGATGTTGACACTCTTGGATCATATTGAGTAACCACTTAACATTGTAGGAAAATCTGCCGCCCTTTATAAAGCCTGTTTGGTCCTCTTTGGTAATGGAAGGCAGCAAAGTTTCCAGCCTTAATGCACGGGTTTCAGACGGGATTTTGAGACCAACATTTAAAAGTGAGATTGGCGTGTAAGAAGCACAATCCTCCGGGGTCTTCATTTCTTCAGCATCAGAGAGAGATGAGCCTCTCGATGGAGGGAGGGGTTCATGACTGTATGAGTGACAGAGCATATTAAACATCAGCCCTGACAATAGATTTATAAATTATTTATAAAATCACTCAGAAATCCGTCAGGAACGTGTACCTTTACATTCTGAAGTTGCTTCACATCCTCCCGTGCTGACAATGGTGCATTAAGGCACAACACCTATTCAGGGGTTACTTCCAGAAGACCCAGGTTCTTGAAAAATGACTCCATCTTAATCCATCTATCCCCAAATTATTTCAGGCTGAAATAATTTGGTGAAAAGTCTCGGACAGGAGGCATTAATCTTTTTGGAATTGTAGGTAAGGATCCGAGTACCTTTCCTATTTGAGGTAATGGCTGAAGAGGGGCGTTCGTTTTCCTGGCAAGATAGACTAAATACCTGCCTGGCTTATCACCATGTTCAAACAGCCTTTGTTTAGCAAAAGTAAGTACCTTCCTGGCTGTCTGTGTGAGCGTGGAATTCACTGTGGACTGAAGCATTGTGAGGGTATATCACAGTATGCCCTCTTGGCTGGCCTCAGCTCTGCCTCAAACCAGCGTTCCTGCTCCCCCTTCTGCGACATCCTAAGGATTAATTAATCCCTCGGCAGAAGCCTTAGCAATTTCCCATCGAATGGATGGTTTACTGGTTAAATCTGAATTAATGGCTAAGAAAGATCTGAATTCATTGCAGTGGGTGGCACGGTGGCACAGTGGTTAGTACTGCTGCCTCACAGCACCAGAGACCCGGCTTCAATTCCTGCCTTAGGTGACAGTTTGTGTGGAGTTTACACATTACCCCTGTGTCTGCGTGGGTTTGCTCCGGGTGCTCCGGTTTCCTCCCACAGTCCAAACATGTGCAGGTTAGGTGAATTGGCCATGCTAAATTGCCTGTAGTGTTAGGTGAAGTGGTAAATGTCAGCGAATGGGTCTGTGTGGGTTGCTCTTCGGCGGGTCGGTGTGGACTTGTTGGGCCGAAGGGCCTGTTTCTACACTGTAAGTAATCTAATCTAAATACTCAATTAACCAACTAGTCTTAATACGAAAGAGATTGATTCGCTAGTGTCTCGAAGCTGTTATATTGCCCTTAATCTTAATCAATAAGTATACTGCTTCATGGTCAGAAATGGTAATATTCCTAATTGTGCAGGATGCCACCGAATCTAAGATTGTTGCAGGAATGGGGAAGATATCAACCCTCGTGTGGCATTTAACCGGTTAAAGAAGAAAATAAAATCCTTACTTGTGATGGGGATCTGCCTCCAGATATCCACCAGCTCTCCGTCTGCACAAATCCACTAATTGCTTACATTATAACGAGGGTATTGGGGCACCTTAGGACATTCTGTTCACCGTGAGGTCCATAAGACAGTTGAAATCTTCTACAATAATGTGCCATGATGCAAGATAACTGAATTTGGAAAATGCATCTACCAGGATTTTAAGAGGGTGCGCCGGGGGTGGGGGTGGGGGGTGGGGGTGGGTGGGGAGGGGGTGCAATAAACATTCAAAATACTGTATTATTTACCATAGTTCAAGGCTTTGGGGATTATGAGCCTCCCGTGAGTATCAAATACAATCTAGTAGGTTAAATGGAAGATTCTTTTTATCCATTATGGCTTCTCCCCAACTCGTAATATTAAAAGAGGAGAAATAATCCCGATCAAACGCGACCTGCTGGAAAGTCAAATGTTCTTTGTCATCAAGGTGCATCTCCTGCAATAGGAGAACATCCATCCTCTCTTTTTAAGACTAGAAAGTAAATTTTTCCTCTTTTCTGGCTAATGGCTCCCCTTAATGCTCCAGGTAGACCATTTAAGCACATCATTTACCCAGAATACACTGTAGCAACATTTGAACTCGAGAGACGAAGAACTCGAATTACTGATCATTAATAAACAAAGTCTCATAGAGCTTAAAAACTACACAAACTAAAACTACTACAACTGCCAAATTTCAAATCTTTCCAAAAATAAGCATTTTAAGTAAATGGCTGTGATGGAGTGGGTTAGGGAACCCCTTTGCCCGTGCTGTGATGCAGAGCCCAACAAAGCAGACCTTCCAGATGAACACCATCTTGGATTTCCCCTTATCATTTTATCGATATTATCATTTCATTTTGCATTATATTCCTGGATGTGCTGGAGCAGTGTGATTTTTTACCACTGTCAGCATTTCCCCAACACTGCACATTCCTGCCATTCCTCGATAATCCTTGACTCCGTTATTCCTAATGAACCTTCTGTCTGCGCCTCAAAAATATTCAATATTCCTGCCTCCAATGCTCTGCAGGGAAGTGAGTTCCAAATACTATCACCACTGAGAAAACTATAATTAACTTCATCTGTGTATGAGATTATTTTTGTCTCCTTACCTGAGAAATGATATAATTAAATTCGAAGCAGTTCATAGATATTTCACTTCATGTATTCCAGGGATGAGGATCTTATATTATGAAGGCTTTAACAGGTTACTCTTGGAATGAGGGGTGATGTTATTGAAACATACAAAACCTAGATGAGAGTGATCAGATAGATACCCACTGGGTGTTTGTATTTTAAAACTTCTTGTTTTTATAGAATCTCTACATTGTGGAAGCAGGACATTCCGTCCATCAAGTCCACATTGACTCTCGTAACAGTATCCCCCCACCCCCCGGACCTGTCCCCCTACTCTATCCATGTAACCCTGCATTTCCCATGGCTAACCTATCTAACCAACACATCCTGGGCGCTATAGGCAATTTAGCATAGCCAATCCGCTCTAAGCTGGATACCTTTGGACAGTGGGAGGAAACTGGAACACTGGGAGGAAACCCACACAGACATAGGGAGAATGTTAAAAATCCACATCAAGGGTTGCCCGAGGTTGGAATTGAACGCAGCTCCTTGGTGAGGGGAGGTAGCAGTGCTAACCACAGATCCACCATGCACATTCGTTAGTTATATTAGTTACTTGTGGCTGACTAAAGAAATCTTCCTGACTTGTTCCTGTCACTGAACCCGACTCAGTCTGAGAACCTTATCAAGGCCATATCACCAACCTGGTTACATTTAAAATTATGTGTCAGCAGTGGAGGAATGAGACGAGAAAAGGAAACAGTGATACCCTCCAACCTCCATCAGAGCAGGAATTAGGAGAAATACACAAAGTAGGATTTCAGTCAAGTGGGAATTCTCTTACCCAGAAGTTTGGGATGGCTGGATCTTTAAATTATATCTAAGTTGGCTTTGTCTGGTTCTCCATGGACAGGTGAGTCAGGGATAATGGTGCATGGAAAGAAAAGTGCAGCTGGGACCACAATGAGATGAGCTATGTCCTTATTTACTGGTGGAGTAGTATCAAAGGGCGGAATGGCCCACTTGTGTCCCTCAGCCCTATGTTCTGATGTTCCATTCAGCCCTCGGACCTGCTAAACAGGGGCCGATCGAGGCCACTCCGATGGTTAGGTGTAGTTTTGGAAATGTACTTGGAAAATCCAGGCTGGATCAGAAACTGGCCACCACCTCCACCCCCCAGTCCCTGTTTACAGGCTTCCCCTCTCTGTAACTTCTGCTACAGATGTGGGTCATTTTGCAGACCCAGATACGCTGGGAATACAGCTACATACCCCACCCAGGGTTAAAACAACAAATCCTCTGCTCTCCCTGAATGCAACATTGTACAACACGATCTCCAGCAAAATAACCCGTTACTTTCCAAAAGCATAACATGTGCAATTAATCAATAGGAACAGGAGTAGGTCAATCGGCCCCTCAAGCTAACCCTGTCATTTCATAAGAACATGGCTGATCTACTCCAGGGCTCAACTCCACTCTCTTGCCGACTCCTTGTATCCCTCCACACCTCTCTGAGTTAGGAAATTCCAGACATTCACTAGCTTCGGAGACAAGACATTACTCTGCATCTCAGATTGAAATCGATGTTCCATATTCGGTATCTATATCATCGAGTTCGACACTTTGCTCAAGAATGGAAACAACTTCTCAACATCTACCTACTCCAACCCCTCTGTGTCTTGTAGGTTCCAGCAGTATCACTATTCATTCATTTAAACTCCAATGAATAATCGCCTCACCATCTTAGAGATTCTCAATAACACAACCCTTCCTTCCCAGGAAACCGCCTAATGTACCAAACGAGTTACTTGCTGCATCATCGAGCTGACTTTATGTTTCATACCCAGGAAGACTCCAATGTCTTTACTGTTCCTTTTCTGGAAGTCCTCTCCATTAAATAACAGCCTGCCTTTTGATTCTCAGTGTTATCCTCAAACTTGGATGTGCGTTGCACTCAGCTCCCTCCTTCAGGCTGTCAGTATAGATTGTAAATAACTGATGCCATCAGACTGATATTTGTGGTACTCCAGCAGATAACCCTTTACCATAAAGATCCATTATCCCTGACTCTCCTATTTCTGTGTTAAACAATCATCATCCCATTTTTCTACTGTATCCGACGTCCTGGAGCTTCTGTTTTGTGTAAGAACTTTTGTTTTGTGATACCTTGTGGAAAATCTCTGGAAAGCCTGGTGTCCACCAGATCCCCTTTATCAAGTCCGTTGTTACATTTTCGGGCATCTCCAGAAATACTTTGCATGATTTTACACCGCAAAATATCATTTCCTTTTCACAAAACCACCCTGACTCTGCGTGAAGCTTTTCTAAATGTCCATGCTGGCCATGTTTTCCAAACTATATTAGTCCCATCTGTTTTCATTAGGTCCATGTGCCTCTAAATGTTTCCCATTCATATGTTTGCCTAAATGTGTTTTAAATGTTGTAGCTGTCATTGCATCTCCCACTCTTCCTCTGGAAGCTCATTCCATACCCCCACCATCCTCTGTGTAAAAACGCTGCCCTTTAGTCCCTTTTAAATCTACCCTCTTACACCATAAACCTATTCCCTCTATGTTTGGATTCCTCTATCCTGTGGAAAAGACCTTGGCTATTCACCCTATCCATACCTCTCATGATTTTATAAGCAGCTATAATGCCATTCCTCAACATCCTACACTCCATCTGATACTAACTTCAAGAACAAGTGTTTAAAGATAAGCACTGCAAAGTTGAAGCAATATTAAAAATGACAGGTAACCAACACTCAGCCCAAACGTCATACTGTGATTTGTTTTTCTCCATGTTTCAATACTAAGGCAGCATGAAACGCTTACTAGTGCCAATAAGAAGTCAAGCACCTGAATTCCTTTGTCTAAGAGGGTAATGATCACGACAGTGAAAACGAATCTGTGGCCAGATCTATATATTACCACATGGTCAACATTCTCCCTCCTGGCCTCCGTATGACTTTGTGTGGTTGTGTCTTCTTTATCTTGCATTCAATAGAGAATTCACACCTTAAATTAGACCCGTTATACAGAATCTTTTCTTTCACCACTGCTAAAAGCGCGTTTTTCCTTTGCCACACCCTCTTTTCTCTGTCACCCATGCTCCACCTCTGGCAAGGGAATAAAAGACCATTTTGCAATTGTATTCTGTTTTGAAGAATTGTCACATTGGACTGGAACTCTGTTTCTCTCTCTCTGCAGATGTTGAGAGACCTGTTGAGTTTCTCCAGAAATGAATAGGCACAGAACGATTTTTCAATTAAACAAATAATTATGGATACTGGAAATAAAAATAAAAAAACCTTTGTAGAAGGTTCACTGGACCTGAAAGGTTAACTCTGTATTCACTCCAGAAAATTCTGCAACATCTTTCGCAATTTCTTCAGCAATTTCTGGTTTTGAACAATTTCCAACGACATATTGTCAAAGATGCCCAAACATCCTGTCCAACATGGAGTGTTGTACACTGGGAACTGAACAGTAACGCATGGTGACAAGTTCCTTGACTCTGAAACTGCATAAGGCTGGCATCACTGATACTGCAGAGCTCTGAATTATGGTCAGGGAGAAAAACAGAAGGAAACACATTCACTTCAAATACAGAAGATGGCATTACTGAAAGGAAAAGATTCAGATTAGTACCTTAAATGAATATTGTTTATGTAACAAATTGGAGGCGTGACACCAAGGAAAGACTTCCAGCAGAATAAGAAAATGAAAATGGAAGTATTTCTGCATCAGAAACCAGAGTAGGTCACTGAATACAGGGCTGAGGGGTGAATGGGTCTCGGTTTGAACTGGGCGTGGGGGGGGGGGGGGAGGTGGCATTCAGTAGAATTGAATTGTAGATGTTGCAGCTAAAACTCGGTTATCATCTGATGCTGTAGATTTCAATGACAATCTGTAGCTGTCCCCCAGGGTAGTCCACCCGTCTACCACTTCCATCAAGCCGATCCATGGGTCAGTGAAGAGTGTGGGTGAACATGGTCGGGTCTGAATCACGTGCACCTAAACCTGATGACAATCCATTAAAGCTACCACATTTGACTGGTTACACTACGAACAGCAGGACTAACATCTGATAGAGAGAGAGATGATCGCAAGACTAACGAATCAGATCTAAGCTCTGTCGTCCTGTCAAATCCATGCATAAAAGTCAATGGACCATTAAACTACTTACTGAAGGAGAGAACTCCACAAATATCCCCATCCTAAATAATGGAACAGCCCTGTGCAACAATGTAGAAGATGCAGTATCTGCACCATCCTCAGCCAGAAGTTTGAGTCGATTACCCACCTCACCCTCAATATGATGCCCTCAGAATCACAGATGCCCGTCTTCAACCAATTCAATTCACTGCACGTGACATGAAGCAACAGCTGGACACTGTAGATATGACAAAGGCATTTGGTCCTGACCCCATTCCTGCAATAGGACTGAGGACATTTGCTACAAAACAAGCCGTGTCCCTGAGGAAGCTGTTTCATTCCAGCTCCAACTCTGTCATCTCCCTGGCAATTACTCAACTATGTCCCATCCTCTAAGAAGGGAATAATTACAATCAGACCAATTACCATGCCCTCAGCCCCATCACGATGGTCAAATTGGTTGGGGTTTTTTATGATAGAGCTGTCAATCAGCACAGAAATAATCGGTTCAGTGTGGTTTCTGATAGGCCCCCATGTGGAGATGGTGCAGTTGTGGAATTGTCATTGGATTGCTAATCCAGACCAGGATAATTTTCGGGCAACTGGTGCAAGTTAAAAACAATTAATAAAATATCGAGATCTAATACTTGGTGTCAGTAACAGTGATCGTGTATTCAAGGTCGATTATAGATGTCGATCTCCTTCCGCAATGTACTTTCAGGAAGTGAACCCCCAGTGCTTTCCTGTCTGGCCTAAAAGTTACTCCAGACACATAGACATGTGATACACTCTTCAATGGTCTCTGATTCGGCCAAGCAAGACACTCTATTGTATCAAACTGCTCCAAGGTCTTAAAGGATAAACCCGGAGAGAACACCCGGCAGCAGCCTCGTTATCAGAAAAGGGAACTGGAAACACAATCCTGTCGACCCTGCAGAGACCTAATCCTAACAGCTGAGAGCTTGTGACAACATTTACAGAGCTTTCCCATACACTGCACAGAAGCATCGGGAAAGGAACATGTCATACAACTCATTGAGCTTTCCCTATTCTAATTAATGACCGAACATCTCCTCAACGCAGTTTTCCCCATACAATATACATAACCCTTAATATGTTTAAACATTGTGAAACATAAAATGAGAATTGCTGTCGTCCATTCAGCCCATCAGTTGTGCGCCTCCATTCTATGTACAGGCAGTTCACCAATAACACGTGTTGATTAAATATATTTCGGCTGCAATGCAGTTCATGAACATTTTTCTATAAATTGAACTGGCGTTCACTGTGACGCAATTCCTTGGCGGGCACCAGCTGAACAGCATATCCAGCCTCAGAAACCCTCAGTCTGCAAAAGTTACAATCACCGTGTTCAGCTAAAACAGGAATGCAATCGACTCTGCAGGCCTTGACACTGAGCCTGAAACTGGGAATTGTAGATTATTTTGAAAGAACTTTATTTCAAACTGTGGGGAGAATCTTGGAGAGAACTGGAATTCGGCATCGGTATCACATGGTCCGTCAGCCCCCGCGCGCTTTCTGGTGAAGATTGTGGTAAAAGGTACACTGCACCAGTGAGTGATTGTAGTGTGAAAGCGTTACATTTACAGCATTGTTCCATTACAACATGTCATTTAAAGATTTATTTAGACTGTCCTATTTTGTGTTAGATCAAATTTAATTTTTGGTTTTTACTGATATTTTTGGGAGTTCGCCACTTACCCTCTTTTTTCCATAGACCCCACCATTAATATTGCATGATTTTGTACACCACAGTGTTGCACAGGAACACAGTTATTGCGTTATTGGAGAACAACCTGGAATGATAATTGATTTTCTATCTTCACACCATACTCCTGCTCTCTCCCTATCCCTTTAGTTTCCAGAAATCCTTATTTATATTCAGCTCCTTGATTTCCACAGCCTGATCTGGGAGAGAGTACCCCTGGTTCGCCAGTCTCCGAGTGCAGGCATTTATTCTCATCTCAACGCAAAGCGGCCTGTCTTTACCTAATATTGTGGCCCCTTGTTTTAGAGGGGAATTACCATCCCTGCTTCTAATCTGTCTCGCCCTGTCAGAGTGTTATATATTTCACTGAGATTTCCACTCATTTTCCTAAACCCCATTGAATACAGGTCCAGTTACCCCAAACTCTGCTCCCACAACAAGTCTGTCATCCCAGAGATCAGTCTGGTCATCCTTTGCTGCTCTCCCTCGATGTTAGGTTTGTTATCTGTTAGGAAAAGAGACCAAAACTGCACACAATGCTGCACAATGTTCGAGATGCGGTCTCACCAAGGCCCTGTACAGCTCCAGGAAGATACATTTACTCCTGTACTCATATGCCCCTGAAATGAAGGTGAATACAGCATTTATCTTCCTTCCTGCTTCCTGCTCCTGCAATATTGCTTTAAGTGATTGGTGTAGAGGGAGACCCAGATTCCTTTCAAAGTTTCAGTTCCCTACGTGCTGGGCCTGCATACAATGGTCAGCGTGCCAATGCCATTCCCAGTATTGACTTCTGGCTTCAGAACGCATTGCCATACATGGACTCGGAGGGCTACGCAGAAATAAACAAAAATGCAGCTTAAGTTCATTTATAATGCAACATTTTTCAACCAATCCCTTTTCAAATGACAGGCTGCCAGTCCATTGTTCCCATCAAATTACACAACATCTCATCTCCCCAATTACTCTCCACCTGCCACGTATTTGCCCAGTCACTCCACTTGTCTCAATCACCTTGGAACTTTTTTACATCCTCCTCATCCACTCACAGGCTGACATCGTTTAGTGCTGTCAGCAGACTTGGGAATATTGTATTTGCGCCCCTCACCCAAAGGTATGATGGGCATTGAGAATAGCTGGAGCCCAAAACACGATCCTTACAACATCCTCCAAGCCTTCCATATAAAAATAAAACATTTTTTTATTCCTACTCCCTGTTTCCTGCCAGCTCTCCCATTCTAAATCTATGACCATATATTAGCCCGATTCCCACAGGATTCGAATTTGCACAATAGGCTTGGGGCTTTATCAAAACTCTTTCTGAGATTCCACTCGTATGGCATTGGTACCTCCAACATAAATTTACGAAAAGCCATTTTCTCAAATATGATTCCCATTTCATAATTATCTGTTGACTTTCAATACTTTCTCTAAACTGTTTAGTCGCTATTTTCATTCTATTCCCTTTTTCTCACAAGACTGAAGTTTCCTAGTATGACTAGGAAGTTTTCTTTTTGATTTTGTTTTCTTCTGTGAAGGCATTACTGAAGTATTTGCTCCATCGTTCTGCTATTTCCCGGTCCTCAATTATCTGGCATCAGACTGTAAGAAATCTGCAACTTTTTTCTCTTAATTTTGCCATTGACATGTTTCCAGAAAATATTACAAGTTCTCCCTTATCGACTTTGTTAAGATAATCTTCAGAAACCCATCAATTCCTACCTTAAGCTATTCAATGATAGACCTTCCACAGCCATACAATCACATAAGCACAGACTCTGTACTACTAGAAATACAGCACAGTCTACATTCGGCCCACTTTCCGACACAAGACCTTAGCCGTGAATCTTAAAACATTTGAAGTGCACAACCGTGTCGTTTCTAATGGTTTGAGGTTAGCATGACAACTCCACTCTCAAGAAGTGCATTCCAGACCCCAACACCCTCTGGTTGAAAAACAATTTTCAAATCTTTACTAAACCGCAAACCCTTCACTTTTAAAGTGTGGCCCTTTGAGTAACAGCAACAGTTGCTGTGTATCCACCCTGTCCATGTACCTCGTAATCCTATCCTTCTGAATCACAGACCTCGCAGCCTTCTCTCCTCCAAACTAAACAATCTGAGGTTATCCAGCCTCTCTCCATAGCTGATATGCTCCATCCCAGGGAATATCCTGGTGAATCTGCTTTGCACCCCCTCAACGACAATCACATCCTTCCTGTAATGTTGTTCCCAGACCTACACACAGTATTCCATCTTGCCCTCACCACAGTTCCGCATAGTTCGTATAATCTATGCCTCGATTATTAAAGGCTATGTTTACATTCCCCTAGCCTTTCCTAGATTGTGTATTAACCTGTACAATCACATTCAGCGATGTCTGGAGAAGCACCCTCTGAGCTGTCTCGTGTTCTGCCATTCATTGATTACTCCCCTGTCTGGTTCCTTCTCCCTGGCAATGTGGGTAATTACTCAACTGTGTCCCATCCCCTAACAAGGGAATAATTACAATCAGACCAATTACCACGCCCTCAGTCCCATCACGATAATCAAATTGGTTGGGGCTATTTTTGATAGAGCTGTCACACAGCACAGAAATAATCGGTTCACTGTGATTTCCGATAGGCCCCCATGGGGAGATGGTGCTGTTGTGGCATTGTCATTGGATTGCTAATCCAGACCAGAATAATTCTCTGGCAACTGGTGCAATTTAAAAACAATTAATAAAATATCAAGATCTAATATCTGGTGTCAGTAATAGTAATCTTGTGTTCAATGTCGATTCTAGACGTCGATCTCCTTCCCCAGTGTACTTTCAGGAAGTGAATCCCCATTGCTTTCCTGTCTGGCCTAAAAGTGACTCCAGACACACAGACATGTGAAACACTCTTCAATGGTCTCTGAAACGGGCAAGCAAGGCACTCAATTGTATCAAACTGTTCCGAGGACTTAAAGAATAAACCTGGAGAGAACACCCAGCACCAGCCTCGTTATCAGAAAAGGGAATGGGAAACACAATGCTGTCGACCCTGCAGAGATCTCATTCCTAACAGCTGAGAGCGTGTAACAATATTTACGGAGCTTTCCCACACACTGCACAGAAGAATCTGGAAAGGAATACATCATACAGCTCATTGAGCTTTCCCTATTCTATTTAATGGCCGAAAATCTACTCAACGCAGTTTTACTCATAGAATATACATATCCCTTAATATGTTTAAACATTGTGAAACATAAAATGAGAACTGCTGTAGTCCATTCAGCCCATCAGTTGTGCGCCTCCATTCTATGTACAGGCAGTTCACCAATAACGTGTGTTGATTAAATACAATTAGGCTGCAATGCAATTCATGAACCTTTTTCTAAAAAGTGAACTGGCGTTCACTGTGACGCGATTCCTTGGCGGGCACCAGCTGAACAGCAAATCCTGCCTCAGACACCCTCTGTCTACAAAAGGTACAATCAATGTGTTCAGCAAAAACAGGAATGCAATTGAATCTGCAGGCTTTGAAACTGAGCCTGAAACTGGGAATTGTAGTCTATATTTCGAAAGAACTTTATTTCAAACTGTGGGGAGGATCTTGGAGAGAACTGGAATTCAGCATCGGTATCACATGGTCAGTCAGCCCCCGCACGCTTTCCAATGAAGATTGTGGTGAAAGGTACGTTGTTCCAGTGAGTGATTGTAGTGTGAAAGCGTTACATTTACAGCACTGTTCCATTACAACATGTAATTTAAAGATTTATTTAGACTGTCCTATTCTGTGTTAGATCAAATTTAATTTTTGGTTTTTACTATATTTTTGGGGGTTCACAACTTACCTTCTTTTTTCCATAGACCCCATTATTAATATTGTACGATTTTGTACAACACAGGTTGCACAGAAACACAGTTATTGCCGTATTGGAGAACAACTTGGATTGATTTTCTATCTTCACACCATGCTCCTGCTCTCTCCCTATCCCTTTAGTTTCCAGAAATCCTTATTTATATTCAGTCCCTTGACTTCCACAGCCTGATCTGGGAGAGAGTACCCCTGGTTCTCCAGTCTCCGAGTGCAGGTATTTATTCTCATCTCAATGCAAAGTGGCCTGTCTGTACCTAATATTGTGGCCTCTTGTTTTAGAGGGGAATTACCATCCCTGCTTCTAATCTGTGTCGCCCTGTCAGAGTGTTATATATTTCACTGAGATTTCCACTCATTTTCCTAAACCCCATTGAATACAGGTCCAGTTACCCCAAACTCTGCTCCCACAGCAAGTCTGTCATCCCAGAGATCAGTCTGGTCATCCTTTGCTGCTCTCCCTCAACGTCAGGTTTGTCATCTGTTAGGAAAAGAGACCAAAACTGCACATAATGCTGCACAATGTTCGGGATGCGGTCTCACTAAGGCCCTGTAAAGCTGCCGTAAGATACATTTAGTCCTGTACTCAAATGCCCCCGAAATGAAGCTGAATGCAGCATTTTGCTTCCTTTCTGCTTTCTGCTCCTGCAATATTGCTTTAAGTGGTTGGTGTACAGGGAGATACAGATAACTTTCAAAGTTACAGTTCCCCACTTGCTGGGCCAACATAAAATGGTCAGCATGCCAATGCCATTCCCAGTATTGACTTCTGCCCTCACAACTCACTGCCCTACATGGACTCGGAGGGCTACGCAGAAATAAACAAAAATGCAGCTTAAGTTAATTTATAGTGCAACATTTTTCAACCGCTCCTTTTTCAAATGAGAGGCTGCCAGTCCATTGTTCCATTCAAAGTACACAACATCTCACCTCTCCCATTGCTCTCCATCTGCCACGTATTTGCCCAGTCACTCGAATTATCTCAGTCACCTTGGAGCTTTTTATATCCTCCTCATCCACTCACAGGCTGACATTGTACAATGCTGTCAGCAGACTTGGGAGTGTTGCATTTGTGCCACTCACCCAAAGATATGATGTGTATTGGGAATAGCTGGAGCCCAAGACACGATTAGTACAGTATCCTCCAAGCCTTCCATTTAAAAATAAAACATTTTTTTATTCCTACTCCCTGTTTCCTGCCAGCTCTCCCATTCTAAATCTATGACCATATATTCGCCCGAGTCCCATAGGATTCGAATTTGCACAATAGGCTTGGGGCTTTATCAAAAATCTTTCTGTTAATCCACTCGTATTGCATTGATACCTCCTACATAATTTTCTTAAAAGCCACTTTCTCAAATATGATTCCCATGTCATAAATCTCTGTTGACTCTGTCTATGCCCATTAATTTCAGTCCAATACTTTCTCTAAACTGTTTAGTTGCTATTTACATTCTATTCCCCTTTTCTCACAAGACTGAAATTCTCTAGTATTGCTTTCTTTTTTGTTTTGTTTTCTTCTGTGAAGGCATAACTAAAGTATTTGCTCCATAGTTCTGCTATTTCCCGGTCCTCAATTATCTGGTATCAGACTGTTAGAAATCTGCAACATTTTTATCTTAATTTTGCCATTGACGTATTTCCAGAAAATATTACAAGTTCTCGCTTATCAACTTTGTTAAGATAATCTTCAGAAACCCATCAATTCCTACCTTAAGCTACTCAATGATTGACCTTCCACAGCCATACAATCACATAAGCACAGACTCTACTACCAGAAATACAGCACAGTCTACATTCGGCCCACTTTCCGACACAAGACCTTAGCCGTGAATCTTAAAACATTTGACGTGCACAACAGTGTCGTTTCTAATGGTTTGAGGTTAGCATGACAACTCCACTCTCAAGAAGTGCATTCCAGACCCCAACACGCTCTGGTTGAAAAACAATTCTCAAATTTTCTCTAAACCGTAAATCCTTCACTTTTAAAGTGTGACCCTTTGAGTAACAGCAACAGCTGCTGTCTATCCATCCTGTCCATGTACCTCGTAATCCTATCCTTCTGAATCACAGACCTCGCAGTATTCTCTCCTCCAAACTAAACAACCTGAAGTTATCCAACCTCTCTCCATAGCTGATATGCTCCATCCAAGGGAACATCTCTGCACCGCCTGCACTACAATCACATCCTTCCTGTAATGTTGTTCCCAGACCTACACACATTTTTCCATCTTGCCCTCACCAAAGTTCCGCATAGTTCTTATAATCTATGCCTCGATTAATAAAGGCTATGTTTACATTCCCCCAGCCTTTCCCAGATTGTGTATAACCTGTGCAGTCACATTCAGCGGTGTCTGGAGAAGCACCCTCTGAGTTTTCTACTGTTCTGCCATTCATTGAGTACTCCCCTATCTGGTTCCTTCTTCCAAAGTGCATCATTTCATATTTGTCAGGGTTGCATTCCATCTGCCATTGATCCACCCATCTGACCATTCCATCAGTATCTACCTGTAACATAAGGCTTTCCTCCTCACTGCCAACCACCCGGCCAATCTTTGTTACAAATATAAACTTATTTATTACACACCCCACCCCTCGTCCATATTCACAGCTGCATCATTTATGAATACCACAAATAATAAGGATAAAAATCTCTGAACATCAGTTACATCACGTGGTTGTGCACTTTGATGAAGCAGCAGTATTTCGAAAGCTAGTGCTGCTGAATAAACCTGTTAGACTATGGTCTGACATTATGCTATTTATAGATTTGTCCAACGCAGCCCAACACTAGCACCTCCGAATCACAAATAATAAGGGACCCAGCACTGATGTCCGTGGTACAGCATTGGACACTCGCCTCCACTCACACAAACAGCCTTCTACCACTCCCCTCTTTCTACTACTACTAAAGTTGATTTAGATGCAACTTGGCAAGTCACTAATGAGTCCTACGTGTTCATTGGTTATTCTGTTCCGCTTGACACACTTGTAGGTTATCTGGGGATTCTCTGTAATCTTGTCCATAAGACCATAAGACCATAAGACATAGGAGCGGAAGTAAGGCCATTTGGCCCATCGAGTCCACTCCGCCATTCAATCATGGCTGATGGCCATTTCAACTCCACTTACCCGCATTCTCCCCGTAGCCCTTAATTCCTTGTGACATCAAGAATTTATCAATCTCTGCCTTAGCGTCCCAGCCTCCACTGCACTCTGTGGCAATGAATTCCACAGGCCCACCACTCTCTGGCTGAAGAAATGTCTCCGTATTTCTATTCTGAATTTACCCCTTCTCATTCTAAGGGTGTGTCCACGGGTCCTAGTCTCCTCGTCTAACGGAAACAATTTCCTAGCATCCACCCTTTCCAAGCCATGTATTATCTTGTAAGTTTCTATTAGATCTCCCCTTAATCTTCTAGACTCCAATGAATACAATCCCAGGACCCTCAGCCGTTCCTCATATGTTAGACCTACCATTCCAGGGATCATCAGTGTGAATCTCTGCTGGACACGCTCCAGTGCCAGTATGTCCTTCCTGAGTGTAGGGACCAAAACTGGACACTGTACTCCAAATGGGGCCTAACCAGAGCTCTGTACAGTCTCAGTAGTACAACGGTGCTTTTATATTCCAACCCTCTTGAGATAATTGACAACATTGCATTCGCTTTTTTAATAACGGACTCAAACTGCATGTTTACATTTAGAGAATCCTCAACTAGCACTCCCAGATCCCTTTGTACTTTGGCTTTATGAATGTTCTCACCGTTTAGAAAGTAGTCCATGCTTGTATTCTTTTTTCTTTATTTCTTATGTCCTGCCTTGCCCTTGTTTTTGTCAGTCGCCTCCATGCACAGAATTTCCTTCTTATTGCAGTCTTCAATAGTTTTTCCCTTATTCTGTCATTATTTGCCTTGAATATGGATTAGACAGCCTGATAAATTTCCTGTTAATTTCCAACTTGCCGTATGTTTTGTGAGTTTTATAAGTTCACAGTGACCCACAGCTGATTCATTGAAACTCTAGAGAACACAGGCCGAGTTTCCTCATCACGCAATCTGAGGGATTTATCTGGATAATGTCCATCACACTTCCTTTATGGTCAGTATATTCTTTCTTAGATGTGGTCACCAAAACTGTTCTCAATACTCCAGGTACAGTACTCACCAACACTCTGTGAAACTGCTTCAACATGTCTTTACATCTATGTTCTGACTCCCTTAAAGGAAGGCAAACAAACTTTAAGGTTCCACTTACATATATTCCTCCAAATACCATTCACATCATTGTATTTTCGAACTCACTGTGCGAGTTCTTATAGAAAGCCTTCTGATAATCTAAAATATGTCAATTCGTCTGGATCCCCATTATCTATTTTGTAAGAATCAACTTCAAACAATTCCAAAGTTTGTCAAGTATGATTTCCCTTTCAGAAATGCATACTGAGTCTCTCCAATGTTGCTAATAATGTCAAAATATCCAATATCACATCCTATATAATAGATTCCAACAGTTTCCCAACAAATGTCAAGTTAATTTGTCAGCAGTTCTCCACACTATTTCTTCTTCCCTTTGTAGATGCTTGGATCCCTACCATTCATCGATCGTGCTTGGATCATGTTTACTAATGTACGTTTATCTACACCAGCTTCCAGACACTGCAGAATGTACAGGAAAATAGAACGCAGTCATCGACAATTCAATCAATACTTCTATTCGTGATTTATTTCTGAAGATTTTGGTATGAAGTACATCTGGTTTGTCAAGCTTAGCAATGCTCAATCCAGCTGCATGTTCAATATTGCCTTGTTACTGATATGAATTGACTTTATGTCTTTACTTCCACAAGTCCTATACGATCACTTCGTATTTCTGGGTGATTTTCTGGATCTTACTCCATTAAGACAGATGTAAAGTAACTGGTCATTTGCTTTCCCATTTCCCTATTATTCACCATAATCTCGTCTCTCCCGATTGCAAATTTCCACATTCGACTAATTTTTTTCTTTTGAAATATAGATCGTAGATTTTTGCAGTCTTTGTGTTCCTGTTTGTTTGCATGCATGTTCGCTTTTTGATTTCCTCATCAGTTTCATGGCCCTCCTTTTCTGGATTGCAATTTTCTGAGAATTCTTAGGATTCCACAATGTCTGGAATTCTTTTGAAGTCACTTCCTGTGATTAATATATTCTTTAATTTGTTATGTTAGTCATCATTAAGTCACTGACTCACCCTTTGGTGTTTTCACCTGAAATAAGTAGACATATCTTTCAGACTATGCAGTATTTCTATAAATCTCCTGGTCCTGACCAGATATATTCAGGAAGACTACACGAGGACAGAGAAGTCATAGCGGGGGCCGTGGTTGGTACTTTTGTATCATCGGTCTCCAACGGGTGAGGTCCTGGAGGACTGGAGGGTGGCGAATGCTGTGCGTTTATTCAAGAAGAGCTACAAAGAAAAACCTGGGCCCTATAGACCAGTAAACCTAACATCTCTAGGAGGTAGGTTTCTTGAGAAGATTCTGAGAGAGAGACGATATACATGCATTTGGAAAGGTAGGGTGTGATTATGCGCAGCCAGCACGTCTTTGTTCATGGGGGATCATGGCTTAAAATTTGTGAGAGTGCTTTGGTGAAATGACCAGTAACTTTGACAAGGGCATGGTGGTACACGTAGTGTGTATGGATTTCAGTAAGGCCTTCAGTAAGGTTCCACATTGTAGGCTACTCTGTAAGTTTAGATCATATGGAATTGAGGGTGAGCTGGCAAATCAGATCCAAAATTTGCTTGATGGTAGGAAACGTAGAGTAATAGTGGAAGCATGCTTATCGGACTGAAGGCCTGTGATGAGTGGAATGCCTCAGGAGTCGGTTCTGGGACTATTACTGTTTGTTTCAAGAATGTATATTGTATATATATTTACAGATAAATGTCAGTTCTTGCATTTTAGAAAGTCAAATCAAGGTAGGAGTTTCATGGTGAATGACAGGGTCTTAAGTAGTGTATTGAGACAAAGGGACCTTTGAATTCAGGTTCACGGTTCTCTGAACGTGGAGTCACAGGGAGATAGGGCAGTGAAAAAAGCATTTGGCACACTGGCCTTCATCAGTCAAAGTAATGAGTATCGAAATTAGGGAGTTATGTTGCAGTTATACAGGATGCTGGTGAGGCAATACTGGTAGTGTTATGTTTATGTTGTTCACTTTGCTATAGGAAGGATGTTATTAAACTGGAAATAGTGCAGAAGAAATTTACAAGGATGTTGCCCGGACTCAATGGTCTGAGATATAGTGAGAGGTTGGGCAAGCTAGGAGTTTTTACTTTAGAGTGTATGAGACTGAGGGGGATCTGATAGAAGTGTATAAGATCATGAGAAGCATGGATAGAGTGAATGCACTCAGTCTTTTTTTGCCACAGGATTGAGCAACCACGGACTAGAGGGCATCAATTTACGATCCGAGGGGAAAGAGTAAAAGGGAACCTGAGGGGCAATTTCTTTTACGCACATGGTGGTGTGCACATGGAATGAGATGCCAGCAGAAATGGTTGAGGGAGGTACGTTCACAAAATTTAAAATGCATTTGGACAAATACACGGATAGGAAAGAATAAGAAGGATATGGGGCAAGGGCAGGGAAATGGGGTTAATGTGAATGGACATTTTGTTCGGAATGGACCAATTTGGGCTGAAGGGCCTTTCTCCGTGCTGTCGGACTCAATGACTCTCACAATCATTGAATGTTATATTGTACTTCCCCAATTCATTGGAGCGTGTTGACCCTCCAGCCTCCGGGCTTCCATGATGCTTAACCAGAATGTTCAAATATTCGATATTGTATTCAGACGCCGTGTAAAAATGTAACATATTGATGTCACTATTCCTCCAAAGCTACTTCAGAGCAAGGTTATTAAGTAGTCCTCCTGACAATACAACACCAAATCTGAAATAACCTGCTCTCTAGTTTGGTTCACAACAAACTGTTCACCCTACCTAATCCACACTTACGGAAGTTTATCTTCACAGTATTAGTAGTCACTGCAGTTTCGGTGCAACTGGAGACCATCCATTATCACTGCAGCAAACACGACTATTTGTTGCTCGTTCACAGGATGAGGGTGTCGCTGGAGAAGCAGCATTTATTGTCTATGCCAGAGGGCAGTTAAGAGTCAGTAGCGTTGTCTTGAGTCTGGAGTCACATGCAGGCTACACCAGGTAAGGACAGCAGTATCCTTCCCTCAAGGGTATCAGTGAACCAGATGAGTTTTTCCAACAATTGACAATGGATTCCTGGTCATCATAAACCCTTGATTCCAGATACATATTGAATTCAAATTCCACCATCTGCCTTGTCAGGATTTGAATTCATGTCCTCAGAATATCACCTGGGTCTCTGGGTTAAGACCTCAGTGATAATATCACTGTGTCATTGCTCCCCCTTGAATATACTTGCATACCTAATTTCCAGAGCATATGTTGTAAAGTATTTACGTGACAGATTTGGTTTTGATATATTATACATTAATGTTTGCTTCACCAAGATCCACCCAAACTGATTCTGTGAGAAGTGATGGAAAGGGTCTGAGGCGTTATTACTGATAGACTTGGACAAGACGGTCAGGGAGACTCACCTCAACGCTGAGATGATCTGAAGAATTGGTCAGCAATACAGGACAAGTATCAATATTCTTTCGCCCTACTTTGCCAAAATAAGTGTCACCATATTCTTCTGCTCCCTCACACTCACTGTATATGTGTTATAACACCTACCCCCGAACAAGGCTCACACTCTACCTCCAAATAAGGCTCAAGCACGACCACACTCACTGTTGAATTCAGCACCTTCCTTCCCCCACTTTTTTCTGTCACTGACGCAATAGCCACGCACACTCATACCACTGCATGGATACAACACTGTGGTCAGACTCCCTCCGGACATCTCACCCTTCACCCTTCCCCCTTCCCCTATACCAGCATTAACAGCAGGGACACCCACTCCCACCCTCACTCCGTCCCTCCTCTTCTCCCATTCCAGGAGAAACATCCTGGAATACGACATAAAATGCCAAGCCGGGTGTTAGAGTGCCCGATATCCGTTCCCTCACCCTCTACCTCGACATGTGGGGACGATCCTGGAAAGAGCTAAGAGGACCAGGACACCTTGTGTGGAGATTCTGAAACATCGACGTCCCACCAACCAAGTAAGCATCAATGTTCAGTAAAGAGGAATTCTCAATTTAAACTTGCTGGCATTTCCAATCTCATCTCTCTCACTTTTCAGGCTTAGTTAAAAACATTAATGAAAGACTAAAAATATAAATAATGTTTATTCTCTTCAGTAAAAATGTTAAAAAGAAAAATATAAATGATATAAGTTCATTACAAAAAATCTAAAACATGACGTTCATTCAAAATTATGGGCAATCCTCGTAAATACTCGACATCATTTCTCTCACTAAATCTTCTTACCAGTGTTTGTATTCTAGCATCTGCTTCTTTAATTTCAAAGGAATATCGTGCCCTGCTATCAGATGCTCATCGTAAATGTCCCTTCCTCTCTGAACTTTTCGTAAACTCTCAATATATTTCCACATCATGTTCGCATTGTCATCTCCTGTGGGCAGCTTTTGCATTATTGTTTGTTTTGTCCTCATTGTTTAAAGTTCTTTCATATAAATTCCACATTCCAACTGGAAAAAGCGGTGGACACCGACCATTTCCACTGCTTAATCTTCTACCTCCATAGTTATCCTCGAACCAGTCCAGCAGTGGTTGCAATTCATCTGGAAGGGCATCAGTCAAATGTTCAATAGCTTCATGAATGTTTTCAATCGGAATAAATCAAAAACCAATTATCATTTTAGCTCTGAAAGAAAACTCTGAGTCAGTGTTATACTTACTCAAGTGTCTTTTTAACATTTTTACTGAAGGCAATAAACATTATTTTTATTTTTATTGCTTTGATTAATGCTTTTATCTCAGCCTGAAAAGGAATAAATATGAGCTGCGCTGAAATAGTTCTGCGCCTAAATTGGTCTGCGGCAAAATGGGCTGCACCAAACAGACCGCACCAAACAGAATTAAATATTCAGTCAATTACACAGAACAGGGGGACGTCATATAACCATCCCAGGCTGTTATGCAGAAGCAGGGACACCCTGGGTAGCTGTCAAAAAATGCAGAGTAGAGATCATTACTCATTTTGTGTTTGGAAAGCTGTAAGGAGTGGAGTTCTTCAGGGATCTGTATGAGGTCATCAACAAATTACAATCTATTCTAATGAAACGGATGAAGGAGATGGAACTCAGTTTGCTCATGCACCAGGATAATCATTCAATAAGGTGTAAAATGGAGACAGAGTGTCTGCAATGGGATACAGACAGGAGGAGGGCAGAGCATCTGCAATGGGATACAGACAGGGGACAGCAGAGCGTCTGCAATGGGATACAGACAGGGGACGGCAGAGCGTCTGCAATGGGATACAGACAGGGGGAGGGCAGATCATCTGAAATGGGATACAGACAGGGGGAGGGCTGCGCGTCTGCAATGGGACACAGACGAGGAAGGGCAGAGCGTCTGCAGTGGGATGCAGACAGGGGACGGCAGAGCGTCTGCAATGGGATACAGACAGGGGGAGATCAGATCATCTGAAATGGGATACAGACAGGGGGAGGGCTGCGCGTCTGCAATGGGACACAGACGAGGAAGGGCAGAGCGTCTGCAGTGGGATGCAGACAGGGGATGGAGGAGCGTCTGCAATGGGATACAGACAGGCGAGAGCTGCGCGTCTGCAGTCGGACACAGACAAGGAAGGGCAGAGCGTCTGCCGTGGGATGCAGACTGGGGGCGGCAGAGCATCTGCAATGGGATACAGACAGGGGGAGGGCAGAGAGTCTGCAATGGGATGCAGACGGGGGAGGGAAGACTGTCTGCAATGGGATACAGACAGAGGATGGCAGACCGAGGGCAGTACATCGAAAATGGGACACAGACAGGGAAGGGCAGAGCCTCTGCAATGCGATACAGACGGCTGAAGGCAGTACGTCTGTAATGGGATACAGACAGGGAAGGACAGATCGTCTGTTGTGGGACACAGACTGGGGAGGGCACAGCAACAAGCAATGGCATGCAGACAGAGGATGGCTGTGAGCAAAGCTTCAGCAGAAAAAAAAACAGTGCAATATATATGTGATGGAAATTTTCTGTTTTGGGTAAGATGAAACAGCAGAAATGTATTTAAATGCAAGGAGAATGCAGAACTCAATGGTACAGAGGGATTTGTGTGTCTTAGTACATGAATCACATCAAATTAACCTGAAGATGTAGCAAGTGATTTGGAAGGTAAATGTCATGATCCTGTTTCGTGCAAGGGGTGTTGGGTATGATCTTAGCGATGTTTTCTGCATCCGTACAGGGCATTGCTGAGATTGCATCTGTTGTATTATGTGTAGTTATAACTGCCTAAACTGAAAAAAAAACAAAATTGCTCTCGAAAGATGTTTCTCTTTATGCATTCTTGGGCTGAAGGCATTACGTTGTGAAGAATTAACAGTTCGGCCTGAGAATGAGAGATGTTTTATTGACCATATAAGATCTTGAGAAGAGTGTAGTTGGTGAATACCGGATGGATATTTCTTATGGTGTGGAAGAATAAAACTGGGGAAATACTTTAAGAATAAGTCAGTTCCAAAGGAAAAGTCATTGGACAGAAAAATTGAATTCTGAATTCTCTTCTTACATGCTCACGGACAGGCTGTAATTACTGCAATTACTGTATATGTTTTAGAATATTCATTTTAACACAGATATTGTGAAGACATGAAACGCTTATTTTTACATTATGCAAGCACATATTAATACATCTTCAAAACAAGTATGACCATTTATTGTGAATGAATTGATTCTGCAATAACGCACTGACCTGGAGTCGAGAATGTAATGGAGTCATATAGTTTGAACAATGTTCAAGAAGAGCTCACGGAGTTCAGTGTGGGACTGATAGCGTTATTGATTTAACTTACAGATGGAAAATGTAGCCTATCTGTGGAGAAACATTCTATTGCTCCCTTTCTGTTTCTCTATCGCTCATCACAGCAATGTTTGGGAGTGAAAAAAGCCCAGTCGTCTTTCCCACTTATGGAGGATTCCTGATGAGGATTCATTGGAATCTCCCCATTGCCGAAGCAAAACAATTAAGCCAAATTCAACTGTTTCATGAAGAATTCCCATTATCAGAAGGCTGTGCAAGTAGAATAACTACAGAAGTAATTATCCGATTCGATAGTGAGGGGAACAGACAGGAGATTTGGTGGCAGCAAATGGGAATCCAGAATGGAGTATAGCGTCCCACATGCCAGGGTCCAGGATGTCTCAGAGCTGCTGCAGAATGTTCTCACCGGGGGTGGGGGTGGGGGTAAGCAGCCAGAAGTCATTGTGCACATTGGTACAAAGGAAAGAGTGACACAGGTAGAAATCGTGATGACATCCTGCAGAGTAATTATAGAGAGCTAGGGAAAAGGAGAAAAGACAGTGGTAATATCCACTTTACTTCCAGTTCTCCGTGCTCATGAGGGTAAGAACAGGAAGATATGGCAGACAAAGGGGTGGCGAAAGAATTGGTGCAGAGGGCAGAGATTTGTGGATTACTGGGATCTTTTGTAGGGCAAGGTGACGTGTCCAGGAAGGACAGGTTGTACCTGAACTGGAAGGGGACCAGTATCCAAGCAGGCAGGTTTGCAACTGCTGCAAGGGAGGGTTTCAACTTGATTGGCTGGGGTTGGGGAGTGGTGGGATCCTCAACAGCAGGGAGGCAAGTGTGAGGCTGGAAGGAGATACAGTAATCAGAAACAGTAAAATAAAGAGACAGGTCAGGCTAGACAATGACGAGGAGCAAGGAATGCCTGTTGGATTAAATTGCAACTGTTTCAATGCAAGATGGCTGACAGGTAAGGCCGATGAACTCAGGGCGTGGATCGGTGCATGGGACTGGGATATTATAGCCATTACTGAAACATGGTTCAGGGAGGGACAGCACTGACAGCTCAATGTACCAGGGTACAGGTGTTTTATACGGGACAGAGATGGTGGAAAGAGGCGACGGGGAGTTTCATTTTTGATTAAGGTGAGTAACACAGCAGTAAACAGAGATAAAATAACTGATGGATCATCCTGTGAGGATTTGTCTGGGGAGATAATAAATAAGAAGGGAATACTGATAGTATTTGAATTGTACTATAGGCCCCCAAATAGTAAATGAGGAATTAGGGGAACAAAAATATGCAGACAGACTGGGGAGACTTGCAGGGCCAATAGGATTGCATTAGTAGGAGATTTTAATTTTCCGAACATAGACTGGGAATGACAGAGAATTAAGGACTGAGATGGGGTGTATCTATTAAGTGTGTTCAGAATAGTTTCCTCAAGCAGTAATTAGAGGGTGCAACTCGGGAAGGGACGAAACATGACCTACTCTAAGATCTAGGGCAGGACAGGTGACTGAGGTGATAGTCGGGGAGCACTCTGGGACCCGTGACGATACTTCTATTAATTTTTAAATAGTTACAGAGAATGACAAAACTGCTCCACATGTTCAAGTTCCAACTTGGGGCAAGGCGAATTTTGATGGAATTAGACAGGAGCTTGTAGGGGTTGGTTGGAGGTGTTTGTTTGCAGGCGAAGGGACCTCCTGCAAGTGGGAGGCCTTTAAAAGTAAAATGTCTACAGTTCAAGGTCGATATGTTCCTGTGAGGGTAATAGGCAAGGTTGGTAGGAAGAGGGAACCTCGGATGTCAGGAGATAATGAGGCTTTGACCAGCAAAAAGGAGGCGTGGCTCAGGTCCAGGCAGCTGGGATCGAGGGAAAACCTGGAGATGTACACGGGATACAGTAGTTTACTGAAGAAGGAAATCAGGTAGGCGAAAAGGGGGCACAAGGTAGCTTTAGCTGAGAAGTTTAGGGTGAATGCAAAGAGGTTCATTAAGTATATTAAAGTAAAAGGAATAACTAAATGAGAATATGACCCCTCAAGATCCAAAGTGGACATGCATGTCTAGAACCGTAGGAGATTTGCGAGATTCTCAATGGATATTTCTCCTCTGCCTTTACCGTGGAGAAATACATGAAGACTTGGGAGGTTAACAAAGGTCGTAAGGTTATTTGGGGGTGAGTCAATATCACAGGAGAAGACGTGTTGGATACATTAGAATGTATGAAGGTGGATCAATCTCCTGGTCCTAAACAGATGCATCCAAGAACACTGCAAGAGTCTACAGAGGAAACTACGGGGACCCTGGTTGATATTTTTGCATCAGTGGTAGCTACAGTTTAGGTTCCAGAATATTGGAGAGTAGCAAATGTCGTACCATTATTCAAGAAAGGAAGCAAAAAAAAATCTGGGATCAATAGACCAGGAAGTCTAAATCTGTGGTACGTAGGTTACTTGAGAAGACTCTGAGGGATGAGATATACATGCATTTGGAAAAATAAGGGTTGATTAGAAATAGTCTTTTTCACAGATTCCCTACAGTTTGGAAACAGGCCATTTGGCCCAACAAGACCACACCGATCCTCCAAACTAACACACCCAGTCCCATTCTCCTACTCTATATTTACCCCTGACGAATGCACATAACACTATGGGTAACTTAGCATATGCAAATTCACCTGAATTATATATCTTTGGATTGTAGAAGGAAAGTGGAGCACGTAGAGGAAACCGGCACAAACACAGTGAGAATGTGCAAACTCCATACAGATAGTCACCCGAAGCTGGAACCAAACCCGGATCCATGGCACTATGAGGCAGCAGTACTAGCCACTGAACCACCATGTCACCCTTGCTTTTTTCAACACAGTTCAATGACACAGGGACAAAATTTATTCTGCCCTTCACCCATGATGCACGTTCCATTATCACATACCATGGATAATTTATTTTCCACTGAAAATGTCATCTTATTATTATTTATTATTTAGTTTGTTATTATTAATAATTATTATTAATACATGTTTTTAGACTGGAAATATTGCATGGCTTTGTGAATGGGAGATCATGCCGCTCAAATTTGTTTGAGTTCATTGATGAAGTGACCAGGAATGTTGATGAGGGCAGGGCAGTCGACATAGTCTGTATGGTTTTCACGGAGGCCTTTGACCAGGTTACCATTGATAGGCTGGTCTGGAAGGTTAGAATCGCATGGAATCCAGAGGGAGCTGGCGAATTGGACACACAATTGGCTTCATGGTAGTAAGCAGAGGGTAATAGTGGAAGGATGCTCTCGGACTGGAGGCCTGTGACACATGAAGTGCCTCAGGGGTCGCTGCTGGGAAAATTGCTGTTTGTTATCTGTGTCAATGATATTCTTGCGAATGTACAAGGCATGATTAGGAAACTTGAAGATGACACTAAAATAGGTGGTATCGTGGACAGTGAGGACGTATATCAGAAATTGCACCAGGACCTTGTTCAAACTGGAGAAGTGGGCCGAGGAATATTTTGGCAGTGCTAGATCAAGGTAGGAGTTTCATGGTGATTGGTAGGACCTTAAGGAGTGTAGTTGAGCAGAGGGACCATGGAGTTTAGGTCCACCGTTCTCTGAAAGTGGGGTCACAGTCAGACATGACATTGAAGAAGGCTTTTGCCACACGAGCAACCATCGGTCAGGACATGGAGGAGAGCAGTTTGGAAGTTATGTTGCAGTTATACAGGATGTTGGTGAGGCTGCACTTGTAGTGTTGTGTTCAGTTTTAGTCACATTGCGATCGGAAGGATGTTTTTAATTTGGAATGTGTGCAGACGGAATTCATAAAAATGTTGCCAGGACTCAACAGTATGAATTATAGGGAGAGGTTGGACAAGCGAGGACTTTTTTCTTTCGAGAATAGGAGACTGAGAGAGACCTTATAGAAGTTTACACAGTTAGGGTGAATGGATCCAGCCTTTTTTTCCTAGAGTTGGGGAATTGAGGAGGAGAGGGCATCAGTTTAAGGTGAGAGGGGAATGAATATAAGGGAAACTGATGGAAACTGTTTCACACAGAGAGTGGTACACAAAGGGAATGAGCTGCCAACGGAAGTGGTTGAAACATTTATATTAACGATATTTATACGGCATTTGGGCAAGTACATGGACAGGAAAGGACGAGAATGCTATTGGCCAAGTGCTGGGAAATGAGGTTAGTGTGGTTGGATATTTGGGTCAGCATGGACAAGTTTGGGCCAAAGGGCCACTCTGCCTCTCTCCCTGCTGTAGGACTTGATGACTCTGCAAATAGAACAGCATTTGAGTCAAACTGTCATTTTTCCTTTGGTCATGAGTTTGAATCATATTTGGACAATGTTCTTTCAAGTTAACTTTGCAGATATTTTGCTTTTCAGTTTGTTATCAACACTACGTGTGTGTAGCCGTGCGTGTGCATCTGTGTGTGTGTGTGTGTGTGTGTGTGTGTGTGTGTGTGTGTGTGTGTGTGTGTGTGTGTGTGTGTGTGTGTGTGAGAGTGTGTGTCTGCATGTATTTCTCAGTATTTTTCAAAGAAAAATATCAATGTACATATTTGCAATATCCTCTCGTCATTCCTCTTTCCATCATAGTTTGAGCAACTTTGTTTTGGTCATAAACGTGTTGTTTTAGCAGATTAAAGAAATCTGCCTGATTTGTTCCTAACACTGACCCTGAAACACTCTGAGAACTATATCATTGGCCATATCACCAACATAGTAATATTTATTTTTTATATCAGTATCAACCAACGTTAGTGTCGAGGAGTTCGTTGGAGGAGAGTCTGAGGGATAGGATTTACATCTATTTAGAAAGACAAGGACTGATTAGGGATAGTCAATATGGATTTGTGTGATGGAAATCATGTCTAATTAATGTGATTGAGTATTATGAAGAGGTGACAAAGAAGATTGAAGAAGACACTGTGCTATAAATTGTTTACACAGACTTCAGCAAGGCATTAAATAAGGTTCCCCATCGTAGACAGATTACTAAAATTAGGGAATATATAATCTAGGAAAAACTGATCAATTGGATACAAAATTGGATTGAAGGTAATGGATTGTTTTCCAGACTGAAGACCTGTGGCCAGCGGCGTGCTGAAAGAATCAGTACTGAGCTCACTGCTTTTCATCACGGATATAAACAACTTTGAAGTGATTATCGGAGGCATGGTCAGTAAGTTTACAGATAACATCACCAAAGTGGTGCAGTGGACAGTAAAGAAGATGATCTCAGAATATAACGGGATCCTTGACCATCAATGAGCCATGAACTGGCAGATGGATTTTAATTTAGATATTTGTGAGGTTTTGCATTTTGGTAAGTTAAAGCAGGGTAGTGCCCTGGGGAATGTTGCTGAACAAATAGAACTACGGGTGAAGATTCATAGTTCCCTGTAAGTAGAGTTTAGGTCGGTAGAGTGGTGAAGAACGTAGTTGGCATGCTTGCCTTAATCGGTCAGAGCATTGAGTATAGGAGTAGGGGTAGGGTGTTGCGCTTGTACAGGACGTAGGTGAGGCCACTTTAAGAATACTGCGTACATGTCAGTTGAGTCTTCTAAAGGATGGATTTTGTTAAGCTTGAAAGGGTGCAGAAAAGATTTACAAGGATTTTCCCGAACCTGAGGGTTTGAGCTACAGGGAGATGATGAACAGGTTGCGGCTTTTTCCCCTGGCCTATCAGAGACTGAATGATGGCATGACAGAGGTTTACCAAGTCCTGAGGGGTATGGATGGTCTGAATGGGCAAGATCTTTTTCCCAGTGTAGGTGCATCCAGAACTAGACGGCATAGTGTGAAGGTGACAGGGCAAAGACTTAGAAGGGACCTGAGGGGAAACATTTTCATACAGAGGCTGGTGGGTGCACTGTCAGAGGAAGTGGTGAAAGTGGGTACAATTACACTTTTAAAATGTCTCTGGATAGGTACATAAATAGAAATGGTTAAGAGGGATGTGGGTCAAATGCTGACAAGTTGGACGAGATCTGATTAAGATGCCTGATTGGCCTGGACAATTTGGACAAAAGGATCTGTTTCCACGCAGTATGTCTCTCTTATTCTCACAACAGGATGAGGGAAAATTCATAAAGGGCCATTCAAATGGGAATTCTCTTCCCCAAAAGTTTGTGGTGTCTCTCTGATTACAAGCATTCACAGCTGAGTTAGCTAAAGTTTTGACAGAGAAGTGTTTCATGGATAATGGGACACAGGCAGGAAAATGAGGCTGAGACCACAATCTGATCAGCCACATTCTTAATGCCTGGTGGAGAAGGCTCAAATTCTCTAATGACCCACTTCTGCTCCTCAGTCCCATGTTTCTGCATTCCATTCAACCCCTCAAACCAGCTATCAGGTAACTTGTGCTTCATTTGTTGATCATGTTGTAGACCCAGATTCACTGTGAATACAGCCCCCAAATCTCACCCAGCGATGGCTCACAAAATCCGCTGGTCTCACTGATTGCAACATTCCATAAAAGACCTTCCAGGAAAATAACACCAACTAACTTTCCAAAAACAGAATGGGAGAACATCAGAAACAGAGGTAGGTCATTCACATCCTAAGCCTGTCTTGCCCTTCACTAAGATCAATCTGACCTGCTCCAAGTCTCAAATCTTCCTCAATGTCCAAGTCTTCTTGAGAACTTCCATAGAACACAGAACAAAGAACAGTACTGATTTGAAGATGCCGGTGTTGGAATGGAGTGTACACAGTTAAAAAACACACAACACCAGGTAATAGTCCAACAGATTTCTTTGGAAGCACACTAGCTTCCTCAGTGTCGCCCTTTCATCAGGTGATAGTGGAGGGCTCAATCCTAACACACAATTTATAGCACAAATTTGCAGAGTGATGGAACTGAAATTATGCATTGAAAATTTGATTGTTAAGCCTTTCATCTGTTAGAATACCATGATAGTGTCTCTTCTTTCATATGTAATCACAAAACCTTTTTTTTAAAAGTTGCATTCTCAGGTTAACTGTTAACAATGGTGATGCCTAGACAATATGGTGAAAGTGTTGCCTCCCTGTGTTCTCTCTCTATGCCATGATGTTTACATTGATTCTAATCTAAAAAGTGAGATAACGGTGTTTTACATGAATTCATGCAGTTTTTGAGCTCAGAGTTCTACATGAATGCATACAGTTCGGACCTTCATCACTCGACGTTGTGCCATTTATCCTACTCTAAGATCAGACTAATCTACATGCTTCCATTCACTTTGTTCCATGTGCCTATCCAAGAGTTTCTGAAGTTTCCCTCACGTATTTGACTCTACTATCACTGCTGGCAGTGCATTTGACTCACCCACCACTCTCTGTGTAAAGGATCTACCACTGATATCTCCCCTAAACCTTCCTCCAATTGTCTTAAAATTATGCCACCTGGTCATAGATATTTATGCCCTGGGAAAATGCTTCTGGCTATTCACTCTCTCTATGACTCTCATCATCTTGTACACCTCCAGTGAGAAAAGCCCTCGCTCCTCATTGTTTCCTGCCCTCCAGTTCAGGCAACATCCTGGTAAATCTCCTCCTGGTAAGTCGCACTTAATTAGAATTAATTATGACCTCTCCACTTTTTAGAGTCATTCATTGCACAAGGGAAGATGATTATCATTGGTGGGCATCAATCCTCTCAGCCGTGGGACACATCTGCAGGAGATCCTCAGCGTAGCTTCCTCAGCCCAGGCATCTCCAGTTTGTCATCACATATTCCCTACAGTGTGGAAGGAGGCTATTCAGCCCACTGAGTCCAAACTGAGCTGTTTGGATTCCCTACAGTGTGGATACAGGCACTGCGGCCCAACCAGTCCACAACGACCCTCTGAAGAGTAACCCACCCAGACACATTTCCGTCTGACTAATGCACCTAACATAATGGAAAATTTAGTATGGCCAATTCACCTGGCCTGAACATCTTCGGACTATGGGAGGAAACCGGAGCACCCGGAGGAGACTTATGCAGACAAGTGGGGAACGCGGAAACTCCACACAGACAGTTGCCCACGGCCGGAATCGAACTTGGGATCCTGGCGCTGTGAATCAGCAATGTAAGCTACTGAGCCACCGTGCCAGCAGAAAAGGGGGCATTCACTGAAATTTATAAACTTTCCAGGACAAGTTGTCCCTCTTCAACTCTTGAAACAGTCTGTGACCATGTGCTGCAAGACCTGGACAACATTCAAGATGGTACTGTTAAAGTCTGGGTAACATTTATGTAACAGCACAGTACATTTCCACAGAAAAACAAGGAGTTTATTCAGCACCTCAATCTGGTTTCAGAAGAATATGGGAAGCCATTCATACCATCAAAACAACTGCGCAAGAAGAAGGATGGACCATTCAGTCCCTCCTGCCTGTTGCACAGGAAGACAAGGAGTCTGTTCTCTCCCACATGTGACGCAAATGGGATCAGAAAGAGCCATTTCATACCCGGAGTCACTTACAAAGGAACAGGAAGAGGTTATTCAGCTTGTCAAACCGCTAACACAGGAACAGGAAAGTGTCAGAGATGCTCCAACATCACAAACAAATGGAGCGGGGTCTGCACAGACAGACTGCTCCAAATTGATCCACATGGCTTAATTACTCATGGTACATATGTGTTACTTTAACATGGGTTTGTGGCAGTCGGAATGGAGCCAACATTTTTTAGCCATTCTCCAAGTTACCTTCCATCTCCAAGAAGGCAGACCCATGGTCTCCGTGGAGGTCAGAAACCGGTGGGGAATAACTAACTGTTTCAGAATGAAGGTATTTTGGCTGCTGACAGGATTGTGTACAAAGTGACATTCAATGCAGTGTCACACAGTAACTGTGCATTAAAGTGTTCAGAGTTCATTCAGAGCCTGCACCTCTCTGTCAATCGACATGGCAGCTCTGCAGATGCACATAAACTGTCGTGAATCAAACATCCAATGAAAAGTATGACATTGTCACCCCATTCAGCTGTTTGGGACATCATGAGTTTCTGTCCATACCCATCAAGCTTCAACTTCTTATTCTCTCACAGCGCTAAAGATTAAACACATAGTTACTGCGCTCTCTCCTCATGGTAACATCATGCCAGTGTTTCATCTGGTCAAACTCCAGTACACTCTCTCAGTTACAAAGGGATCATTTTTTATAAAGCAGACCAAACCTTTACACAATGCACCAAATACTCTCTCAACAAAACACAATCAGTGGGAAAGATATTCTAACTTTTATACTTCAATCATTTTGCATGAAGAGCCACATATCATTTACTTCCTGCCCCTGTATGAATTCTGTCAGTGACTTATGACCAAGGACATACAGGTCCTTTTCAACAAAAGCACTCGCCAACCTCTCTAATATTTAATAAATATAAATGTACATGATGATATTTGTTGTTCACACCTGAATCATTTTTATACCTTGTGAACAGCTATTGCCCAAACACTGATCCTGCTGGCACCCATCAATCCTTCAGTCCAGAGAAAAACAGTATTCTTCTCTATTCTCCATTACCCAATATTTAATCCATGTGGTATATATTCCACCCCTACCTACCCATGGACTCGAACATTCCCCACTCACCTGTATTCAAACATGTCAAACGTCTTCTAAAAATACAAATACTCCACTCCCATTGGTTCTCAACTGTCGATGTCACAACGGACAATCTCCATCAACAGGTTTATCAAAGATCATTTCCCTTTCCTGAATTTAGGCCGAATGTACCAGATTATATAATTATTCTCCAAGTTTCTAGTTATCACATTCCTTATAAAAGGTTTCAATATTTTTTTCCCTCAGCTGACATCAAGATATTTAGTTTTCTGTCTTCCCTCTCCATCCTGTTTTAAACAATGAAGTTTACAATAGTTGTTTTCCAGTCTGCAGCATCCTTTCCAGAATCTCACTAGCTTTGAAGAATAATCAGTAATTCTTTCACTAGCTCTGATCTCATCTCAATCACTCTGAGATGGAGCTCATCTGATGCAGCAACTTAAAAACTTCAATTCAATTAGATTTTCAATAACATACTCTTCATTAATTCTGATTTCCTGCAGTTTTCCTTTTTTACCAGTCACTCTTCTCCCCAATATTTCTGGAAATTAGTTTCTGTACCTTCCTCTCTGCAAATGGAAACAATGCATTCCTCTCAGCAGGGAGATGGCTGCAGTCAGCTCGTGAACATATTGGAGGACTGCACTTCAGAGATGGTGGAGATATTACCCACTGCTGCCTGCAATGTTCCAGTATCAATCCAGTTTAATTCATCGTGAGTGCCAGCACAGTCCTGTCCCTGATATGAGACTACAGGTTATAATGAAGGAGGGGATACAGCTCAGTGACAACCTCAATTTTGAGAGAAGCTGGTATTACACTTTACACCTGAATGGGTGCAGCTTAGACAAATGTTCCTGGAAATCCCAGAGAGTATAGTACAGTGCCCTGCTCCTCCCTGTTTGCACAGCTTCCCTTCTTTGTAGTCGTCGCTCCATTTGTTTGCAATGAACCCAGACACAGTGCAAATGCAGTATTCAGAGTGGGGTCCACAGACCCTCGGGGCTCCCTGAATGAACCCAGTAGCTGACATCACAATCCTGAGAACACCATCCACAGAACCTCCACTGACTTTCTAGATGACAGCAGCAAGTCAATTCCCCACACCCACAGTGCATTCACTCAGTGTTGAAAATGCCTCGGGCTCCTCAGTTTCGCTTCCTGGCTGAGAAAGCTCTTACATCTCCACACAGTCGCACAGTAACAGTTCCTCTCTCCAAAGAAGCAGTTGACAATGTAACATTATGTTTCTCTATATCTCAGCAATTACAAGTATTGCTGATGGAGTTGATCACCACACTCAGAGATGAGAGGTAGAGGGAACATAACTCACGGTAAGCAGGGACATCCCATAATAAATGCGATATTCAGGAATATGTGAAAAGGGGAAATATTAGAATAACTTCCCGTTGTGTTTTCCTTCTAGTCCATCGTCAGCAATCCTTTTGTTTGCTTTACCTTTCTCTCTCTCTCTCTCCCACACACACACACACGCACTCTTTCTCTCTCTCTTTCTCTCTCTCTTGCTGGACATCATCCACTCAACACAAACCTCCCGCTCACCGTTCCAACCATCTCTGATATCATAATATTATTTCTCAGTTGCATTCAGTTTTGATAGGTTTACTCAACTCGAAACGGTATTTGTGTTTCTTCCGACAGACTGCCATACCTGCTGAGATTCTCCAACATTCTTTCAGACGGTGGTGAATTTTATTTCAGATCGCCAGCATCCACATTTCCTTGGTTATTTCACCTTTAATGATGTTGTTTCGCGGAATGCCAGCATCACTGGTAAGGGCAACATTTGTTGTTCATCACAACTGCCCTTGACCACGCGGCCATTTGTCAAGGCAATATGGAGGCAACCATATTGTTGTGGGTCTGAGGTGACACTAAGTTCAGACAGGGCAAACATGTTAGGTTTCTTTACCAAAGGTTATCAATAAAATAAGAAAAGAAATCCTGATGTTTGATGGTTACCATGTGTGAAATTAGGTTTCAGTCCAATTTTTGCCATTGGAATTTAAATTTAGTCATCGATTGTGGTAGGATTTCAGGCAATGCTGCTGGATTCATATCCTGTGTCACTGAATTACACCGTCAGTGACATTATTACTCTATTTAAGAGTCCCTGTTGTGAAGTAACTGTAGAGACAAGAACATGTTTGTGGTCAAACTATTTGGAACTGGAAGAGAGGTCAGAAGAGAACTGAAGCCATAAAATCTGTTGTTAACGAAGGGGTAGGTGATGGCGAAGTCAGCAACAGAACTCAGGCAGAGCTGGAGATTGGGGATATTATGAAGGGGGTGTCAGCAGGTTTGATGACAGAGAGAATATGGAGACATAAAACAGTTCACGGTAAAAAGGAGAGTCAAGGTTCCGAACATTCTTATTCCTTCTCAGATGTTTATGTGTAAGTAGTTTGGAAATGCATGAGAAGGAAGTGGCGTTTGTGACGGAAAGTTTATGTATTTGTTAAATATAATCAACCAGAATAGCAATAACACTCAGCATCATTTATAGAATTGACAGAGATAGTCTTACCAGGAACACCAATAATAGCGAGGATGGGATAGTACCCAGCTTGAATAATGTACAGTACAGATCGTATCCACAAATGTAACTTCGGCGAATCCTGAGAAAGATAGTAAAGACCCCAGGATAAACGCCTGTTCATTGTTGGAACATTCCAGCCTAATGTTCTCAGATTTTGATCCATTGTTGGAACATTCTAATGTTTTCAGATTCTGATCTCTCTCTCTCTTTCTCTGTAGCTGCTAATCCCAATCTTGTTGAGGTTGACTCTACCCCGAATACTATGTCATAACAAGGTGAAGTAAGTCCCTCATTATGGAACGAGGGAAATCCTCCAGTGACCCAGTTAGGTCCAGGAAGACTGATATTAATCACAGTCACTGAACAAACAGCTCCAGTTAACCCATTTCACGGCAACTCTGATATATCACAATAATACTTGGTGTGGGTGGGATTTTGATATCACTGATTATTGGTCTAATGGCATATCTCCAGTTGTAAACTTAGAGGTGAGGGAGCGAGATGATTCTTTCCCATCACAAGCTCGATGATTCTGCTGTGTTTTGGTAGAGTCGGAATTGCTGGGCTCCCGAGGCCGTCTGTGTCTGATCATCAGGCCTGCTGCATCTTTTCATTTTATTTATTTATGTTTAACTTTGACTTTTGTCTGTCCAGCATTTAACGGCTCAGGTGGGTTTAAGCATTTTTGAGAGACACCTACAGAGCCATAGACGATGTAGATACAGTCCGTTCCTTGTGTTCTTGCAGCCACGGCCTGGTCCTGTGCAGTGATGGTCAAACTCTCACAGAACCAGGATTCTTCGTTTTACCTTTTTGCCAGTTATTGCTAGGTTCTCAGCAGGGTTGGAAGGCAGGAAATCCCTCCCGGGTGCTACACATTGACTCTGTGATTTCTCTTGGAACTGTCTTTTAATGTTCTTTCCTCCTGGATTGGGGAACTGCATGTCAGTTTCCTGCATATGTTTTTTGACATTTGTGTGCTATTGGATGATGCCATATTGGAGCAGTTACTGTATAGTAGTTAAATAAACTATTATTCTGCTAAGACTTCCAACAGAATTATGTTATTGCAAGTTCCTCTTCCTTTTGTTGTTGTCTTTTATCAACAGTTTTCGAATAAATTGTGTTTTGCTTAATGACGAATATTTTGATCATGTAAATTCTATCTCAAACATAGCACCTCATATATACCAGGGGAATGGGCCGAGCTGGAGGAGTGATAATCATGTCAGGAATTATATCAGATACTTAATCCATCTCTCAGATCCAGCCCGGACATGTATAAGCCCAGATGAGATACCTGCTCAGCATGAAGCATTGCGTAGACCAGGCTAGTGTACGATTTAGCAATCCGTCGAGGATCGAACATTATTTAGTGCTCACCAGTTCACCATTATCTATAAACTTGTACGAGATGATCTGTTCAGCACAGGGTGCTGTGCAGAACATACAAAGGCATTGTTCTATACACACGGACTGGATATCTGTGCAGTATGGGGAGCTGTGCAGTGAATAGCAGTGAATTTATCTATTAATCTGGAGCAGTTACCTTCCCAGCATACACAGCAGTGTACACCAATCACAGCATTGCTGAGTAACACTGTGTTAGATCACTGCCCAGCGAGGGGAAACGTGCAGCTCATACTGGAAGTGACAGGATGTGCAGCTCCCTCCATTTCCAGCTCCATACCTCCATTGTGGCATGACACTGGAGTGCTGTGGGTGTGAAACTCACTGCCAGAGAGAGATGGCGGGGAATCAGTTTAAATACCAACAAATGGGAGGGAGCTTGGTTAAAAGACAGGGGGAGATTGAGAGAGAATTTCAGAGAAGGATCTGATGGTAGGTTTAAAAATTGTGAAAGGAAAACATTTCGATAGCAGCTTGTAATATAGGCCACTGTTTACAGGGATGGTGGGTGAGCAGGATTTGGTGTAAGTTAAGATGATGAAGTGTTTTGGATAAGCATTTGTCCTGCAGCTTTGTAATTGGGAGTAGGGTCAGAAGAGTCTTCGACTCATTGGGCAGAATCTGACAATAAATTGTCTTAGTACCATTTTCATTGAGTGTGACAGAAGGAATGTCTGCACGAGGCAGAGCTCGTTTCCTGGTGTTATCTTATCGAACTCACCTCATTAACTATCCACATCACGCCATGGTGTCCCTCTCATTCAATGCCAGCCCGATTCTCCCACACATCATGGATGGAGGTACACATCATCTCTCGGATGCCCCTGGATATGCAGTGATCCCTGGTACTGCTGCCATCATTAAAAGGCCAAGGGGCACACGGTTGAGCTTTCTCAGTTTGGAGCTGCCCTGCACAGTTTACCCCGAGCATGGAAGATTAGGGAAATTACACCACAGCTTGTCGACAGGGTCACAGAAGTCCTGGTGAATGGTCTAGTACAGAGGGGGACAATTCTCTTCCCAGAGGGAGCCACACCACCAGACTCACCGAGCATGGTTTGAGCGCACCACCTAGCTCAGTGCAGTATCTACGGTCCGAAGAAAAGTCCAGCCACACCGGAAAAGCACCTTCCCCGCTCTGTCAGGATAAGGGTCACCGTATTCTCTCTACTCTCTCACACTCACTGTATATCTGTTAGAGCCTTCCCCAGAATAAGGCTCCATGACTCTCACCACCGCAATACAGCACCTTCTCTCTCTCTCTCACCTACGCAATACCCCCACATGGTTATAAAATGTTGTTATGAGTACAGTTTCTAGAATTCTCTGGATGATATCGTTTGTACAATGTTCCAGATAATTTTAAAAATAATTCAACTTGAGAAAAATATTCATCCCCCAGTATGTAACGCATCAGAGGAAGTAGCAGAGTTTTAATTTTTTTTTAAAATCACTCAGGATGAAAGTGCATCATGAGGCCATTAAGCCTCTCAAATATGCTCCACTGTTCAGGCAAAGGGAGCACCTAAACACTTGAAGACTCACTCTCTTCTTGAAGACAGGCGCCACTTTGGGGTTTCGCCAGTTTCACTGCAGCACTCCTGTAATCCCGAGAGTTAGGGAATATTTCACACAATGCTACCAGTCACTCTGTAACCACTTCTATAAAAGCAAGCTATGAATTACTGATGAGGTGTTTACCCTTGGTCTTTTCTGTTTGAGAAAAGCCTTCTTCGTTTTGTTAAGACAGTGCAAAACTTTCATCTGACTACAATTTTGTTTATAATATTGAAACACTTTGTGCCTTCCCCGTGAGGTACGATGTAAAATACTGTTTTAAATTCTCTGCCTGTTCCCTGAAACCAGTTCCCCAGTCACATCCTCCAGGTGTCCCACATATTCTCTCCTGCCTTTCTTCTAAGGGTCACACGCACATCATGAACTTTTTTTATTCGATATGGGAAAACTCTTGCGGTTAGTTTTTTTTTCATATTTCTTACCAGTTTTGGAATATATTTCTTTGTACTTTGTTTTGTACAATCTGCTTCTGGTTCCAAAAGTAAACTTCCCAAATGTGGCCGACGCTAGAGCTCACGAATTTGAATTCATTAGTTTGTGATTGATTAGTATCCTTCACAGCCTTTGTGTATCATGGGTGGTTCATCTTCACATCTTCATATCATCTTCTTTTTGACCAGAGTCAATAATAGCTGAGCGTTAATAAGCAGTATCTGCTTAAATGTTCCCCCACCCCCCACACATCTGCTGACCTTCACCTGTGTCTATTTTCACACTCCGTATTTGACCAGATATATTACATAAATCTGCATTTGAAATGCCTGGCTCTTATCAGTCATTCAGGGGGATCCTACGTATGTAGCTGAACACATGGAGAGTGACTCCATTCTGTCAGTTTTTCTGGCTCTGTGATTTCTGTTCAATGATGTCACATCCCAGTGGGAAGCTTCCTACATGACATCCTTTACTCTCAAACTAGAAATGCCCTCACTCTGATGTACTGAGCCTTCAGCTGTGACTGTCCCGTCTCCCTCACTTCTGCCCTCACTCCATCCCCTCCTTCCCAGAACAATGATAGATCTCCCCTTGCCCTCACTTCCTACTGCACTAGAAGCTGCATTCACAGAATCATCCTCCGCCACTTCCACCACCTCCAGCAGGACAGCACTATCAAACATATTTTCCACTCCCATTCACTTTCAGTATTTCACAGAGAGTATTCCTTCTGTGGCACGCTCCATCACCCCGAACATTTCCTCACAACCCCATGGCACATTCCCATGTAAATGCAGAAGCTGCGACATTTGCCTATTCACCTCTTCCGTCCTCAATGTCAAAGACCCTAAACACACCTTTAAGGTGAATTAGCATTTCAGTTGTACTCTTTCAATCCAGTCTCCTGCCATTGCTGCTCACAGTGCAGTCTCCTTTACATTCGTCAGCCAAACAGAAACTGCTTTGAGGAACAAATCCACTTTGTCTGTAGGAATGACCATTTCCTTCTGATTGCTCCCCATTTCAATAACCTACATTTCTGACAGGATAATGAGAATTATTTGAGGAGGTAACGACGCGTTGAACCAGAGAAAGTGACATATCTGAACTTCCAGAAGGCCTCTGATGTGGTACCGCACAGGAAGCTGCAGAGTAAGATAAGGACCCATGGTGTCAGAGGCCAGGTACTCGCATGGATAAAAGGTTGGCTGTCTGGCAGGAGGCATAGTGAGGATAACATTGTCCCTGTCAAGATAGCAGCCGGTGACTACCAGTGTTCCACAAGAGCAAAGGTTGGAACCACAACATTTCACCTTACAGGTTAATGATCTGAGTGGTGGGACAGAAGGTATTCTGACTACGTTTGCAGATGATGCAAAGATAGGTGGATGGGCATATAGTATTGAGGAGGCAGGGAGCCTGCAGAAAGAATTCAACAGTTTAAGAGAGTTGGAAAAGGAGTAGCAGATGGAATACAATGTGGGGCAGTGCGAGGTCATGCACTTTGGTATGAAAATACAGGCATGGACTATTTACTAAATGGGAAAAAAATCAGAAATCTGAGTAACAAAGTGACTTGGGATTCCAAATCCAGGATTCGCCTTACATAAACTTGCAGGTTGAGTCAGTAGTTAAGAAGACAGATACAATGTTGTCATTCATCTCGAGAGGAGTAGGATATAATGGTGGGATTCTGAGGCTTTCTAAGGCTCTGGTCAGAACACATTTCCAGTATTTTGTGCCTCATACCTCAGGAAGGATGTATTAGCCTTGGTGTGTGTCAAGAGAAGGTTCACCAGAAGCTTAACACGTGAGGAACGTTGGAGGACCCTGGGTTTATACTCGATGGAGATTAGAAGGATGAGGGGTGATCCAAATTGAAACTTACAGAATACTAAATTACCTGAACACAAACAGAATTGTGAGGACGTTTGCACAGGAGGACACAGGCTTAGAGCAAAGGGAAACCCATCAGAACAGAGATAAGATCAAACGTCGTTAGCCAGAGGGTGGTGAAATTGTGGAATTCCTTACCACAGAAGGCTGTGGAAACCAGATCATTTGGCACCAACGATATCGCCAGGAAAGGGACTGAGGATCTGAAAAGTGACCTCAGAGAGTTAGTTTGCAAGCTGAAGAGCAGGACGAGTAGAGAAGTGATCTCAGGTTTGCTACCAGTGCCACGGGCTAGTGAGATGAGGATGAGTCAGCGAATGCAGATTTACACGTGACTGCGAGGCTGGTGCAGGAGGGAGGGCTTCAGATACCTAGACCATCGGGATACCTTCTGGGTAAGGTGGGACCTGTACATGAAGGACGGGTTGCACCTGAACTGGAGGGGCACAAATGGCCTGTTTGGGAGGTTTGCTCTGTTGATTCTGGCCGGTTTAAACTACTTTAGCAGGGGTGTAGGAATAAGACCGCATGCCTGAGAGGGGTGAGTTGCAGACGGGACAGTGAGAGGGTATATTGAATCTATTAGGAAGGTTTCTCACGCGATGAAACAAAGGGATCAGTTAAAGTGCGTCTGTTTTAATGCAAGGAATGTCCGAAATAAGAGTGATGAACTTAGAGCATGGATCAGTACTTGGGGCTACGATGTAGTGGCCATAACGGAGACTTAGGTTTCACAGGGGCAGGGATGGTTGCTTGATGTTCCAGGGTTTAGAACGCTTAAAAATGCTTCGGGGCAGCACGGTGGCACAATGGTTAGCACTGCTGCCTCACAATGCCAGAGACCCGAGTTCAATTCCCACGTCAGGGAGCTAACTGTGCGGAGTTTGCAAATTTCCCCCGTGGGTTTCCTCCCATGATCCAAAGATGTGCAGATTAGGTGAACTGGCCATGCTAAATTGCCCATAGAGTTCTTTGAAGGGATAAATGTAGGGGAATGGTGTGGACTTGTTGGGCCGAAGGGCCTGTTTCCACACTGCAAGTAATCTAATCTAATCTAAAAAAGAATAGGGTGGGTGGAAAATGAGGAGGGGGTATAGAGTTGCTAATCAAAGAGTGCGTCACAGCTACAGTAATGAAGGTTGTTGAGGAAGGTTTGTCTACTGAGTCAGTATGGGTGGAAGTTAGGAATAGCAAGGGAACAGTCACCGCATTTGGGGTTTTCTACAAACCACCAAATAGCAGTAGAGAGATTGAAGATCTCATAGGCGGGCAGATTCTGGAAAAATGCAAAAGTAGCAGGATTATTGTTATGAGTGATTTCAACTTTTCCAATATCGACTGGAACCTCCTACGTGCAGATGGAGTGGATGAAGCCGTTTTTGTCAGGTGTGCTCAAGACGGTTTCCTTGCTCAGTATGGAGACAGACCGAAGAGGGGAGAGGCTATTTTGGATTTGATGCTTGACAACGAGCCAGAACAGGTGTCAGAACTCACGTTGGGAGAGCACTTTGGTGAAAGTGATCACAACTGCCTCACATGTAGCATCGTCTGGGAGAGTGAAAGGAGCAGTTTCCCAGGGAAGATATTTAATTGTGGAAAAGGAAATTAGGATGTTATCAGACAGGAATTGGGAAGGACAGACTGGGAGCAATTGTTCCACAGAAAGGGCACAGCAGACATGTGGAGACTGTTTAAGGAGCAGTTGTTGTGAGTGATACACAAAGTTGTCCCTCTGAGACAGGTAAGAAGGGGTAATATTAAGGAACCTTGGATGACGAGAACAGAGGAACGTCTCGTCAAAAGGAAGCAGGCAGCTTACGTACGATGGAGGAAGCAAGGATCTAGCACAGCTTTAGAGGATTACAGGCTTGCTCGAAAGGAGATCAGAAAAGGACTGAGGCGAGCCATGGTGGGTCACGAAAAAGGCTTGGCAAGAACTATTAGGGAGAACCCAAAGGCATTTTACTCATACGTGATGAATAAGAGAATGATCAGGGAGAAGGTAGGGCCAACCAGGATTAGCATAGCGAACTTATGCGTGGAGTCTGAGCAGATAGGGGAAGTCCTAAGTGAGTTTTTTGCTTCGCTTTTCACCAAAGAAAGGGAACTTGTTGTAAATGAAACTTAGAGGAGCTGGGCCAGATCAGTCTTGACCAGATCAAGATTGATGAAGTTGATGTGCTAGCAATTTTGGAAAACATTAAGATGGATACATCCCTAGGGCCAGACCAGATATATCCGAGACTGCTCCAGGAAGAAAGAAAGGAGGTTGCTAAGCCGCTGGTGAGGATATTTGCCTCCTCACTCTTCACAGGAGTCGGACCAGAGGATTGGAAGGAGGCGAATGTTGCTCCTTATTTCAAGAAGGGTAATGGGGAAATCCCTGGCAATTAGAGACCAGTCAGTCTTACATCTGCGGTCAGCAAAGTTTGGAAAAAATTCTGAGGGATAGGACTTATGACTATTTAGCAAAGCATTGTGTGATTAAATGTAATCAGCATGGGTTCATGAGGGGCAGGTCATGCCTCACAAATCTTATTGATTTCTTTGAGGAGGTGTCAAGACAGGTCAACGATGGTCGAGCAGTGGATGTGGTGCATGTGGACTTCAGCAAGGTATTTGATAGGGTTCCCCATGGAAGGCTCATTAATAAAGTCAGGAAGTATGGGATACAGGGAAATTTGGCTATCTGAATTCAAAATTGGCTGGTTGGCGGAAGGCAGACAGTGGTTGTAGATGGAAAGTATTCTGCTTGGAGGACAGTGTTGAGAGGGATCTCACAGGGCTGTGTTCTTGGGCCTCTGCTCTTTGTAGTTTTTATAAATTACTTGGATGAGAAGGTTATGGTGTGGGTTAGTAACTTTGCTAATGACAAAAAGGTTGGAGGTGACGTCGATAGTATAGAGGGCTACTGTAGTCTGCAGCGCGACATAGACAGGATGCAGAGCTGGGCTGAGAAATGGCAGATGGAGTTCAACCTGGATAAATGCAAAGTGATGCATTTTGGAAGGTCAAATTCGAATCCTGAATATAGCAATAAATACAGGATTCTTGGCAGTGTGGAGGAACAGAGTTATCTGGGTGCACAAGTGCATAGATCCCTCAAAGTTGCCACCCAAGTGGATAGGGTGTCAAGAAAGCATATGGTGTTTTGGATTTCATTAATAGGGGGTTCAAGTTTAAGAGCCGTGAGGTTTTGCTGCTGCTCTACAAGTCCTGGTGAGACCACACTTGGAATATTGTGTCCAGTTGTGGACGTCCAACTATAGGAAAGATACAGAGGCTTTGGAGAGAGTGCAAAGAAGGTTTACCAGGATGCTGCTTGGCTTGGAGGGCTTGCTTTATGAAGAAAGGTTGAACAAGCTTGGATCTTTCTTTCTGGAGACAAGGAGGAGAGAGGAGAGCTGATCGAGGTGTACAAAATAATGAGAGGAATAGATAGAGTCAATACCGGGAGACTTTGCCCCAGGGCAGGATTGACTAGTACGAGAAGTCATAGTTTGAAGATATTAGGAGGAAGGTAAAAGGGAGACGTCAGAGGTAGGTTCTTTATGCATAGATTTGTGAATGCATGGAATGCGTTGCCAGCTCTGGTGGTGGAAGCAAAGTCATTGGGGACATTTAAACGACTGTTGATTATGCACATGGATAGCAGTGAGTGAGGGGCGCGTAGGTTAAATTACTACATTTTACATGAGGATTAAAGCTCGGGACAACATCGTGGCCCAAAGGGCCTGTTCTGTACTGTACTGTTCTATATTCTATGTTCCGTTTAGTATATTTAAAACAGACTCAGATAAGGTTTGATTGACAAGGGGATCAAAGATTACTGAGAGGAAGCAGGAAAATGGGGTTGAAAATCTATCATTCGTGATCGAATGGCGAAGCAGACTTGATTGTCCGAATGGCTTCATTTCTGCTCGTATAGACTTGTGGTCTTATAATATTTCGGCCCTGGATGGCACGGTGGCTCAGTGGTTTGCACTGCTACCTCACAACATCAGGGAACTGGGTTCGATTTCCTCTGGGTGTTGTAGTTTCCTGCCACAGTTCAAAGTTGTGCAGGTTAGGTGAACTGGCCATGCTGAATTGCCGATTGTGTTCAGGGATGTTGATGTTAGGTGCAATAGTCAGGGGTCTATGTATAGTATTAGGGTAGAGAATGGATAGATTCACATATTCTTTGGAGGGTCAGTATAAACATGTTGGGCTGAAGGGCCTGTTTTCACACTGTAGGGATTCTAAGAAAATGCATTTTCTTAGAATCCCTACAGTGAGAAAACAGGCCTTTCAGCCTAACAGGTTTATACTGACCCTCCAAAGAGTATGCGAACCTATCCCATGAACACAACCCAAAGAGTATGCGAACCTATCCCATGAACACAATCGGCAATTCAGCATGGCCAATGAAGCACAACCCAAGCTCAAGTAACACCTCACTTTACACTTTGGTACGTTACAGTCTATAGGAGTTAATATTCAATTCCAGAACTTCACTTCCTGCACCCACTATGGCTGTTCTCCATTTTCCGTACACGCTCCCTCTGTGCTCCCTAAGTTTGTGTCTTGTTTATGTTGCATTCAACAGAGGAAATCAATTTCTAATATTTACACATTAATTTAAACCCATTACATAACTGTGTCTCTTTCACCACAATTTAAAGCCCATTTGTCTTTTACACTGGGCCTCCAAACACTCTTTCCCACCTCTGCCAAGATACTAAAACACTCACTTTCCAATCATTTACACTTCTGAAGATGATTTACACTGGACTTGAAACATTAACATTGTTTCTATGTCTCTGAGATGCTGCCAGACCCACTGAGTTCCTTCAAAAATGAAAAGTTACAGAATACATTTTCAATATAGCAAAGATCATTGGATACAGGAAATCTGAAACAAAAACAAAAATTGTTGGACTTACTGGGTGCTTTGAGGAATAATCACAGAACCCGAAAGATTACCTCTGCTTTCACTACACAGATGCTGTCAGACTTGTCAGTGTCTTCAGCAATTTCTGTTTTTGAACAAGTTTCAAACATGTTTGTCAAGCTGCTCACACGCCCTGTCCAACATGGAGCGCCATACACCGGGAAGTGAATGATCACGCAAGGTATACAAATTCATTTGTTCTGAAACTACATAAGGCTGTCATCACCGACACTACAGAGCTCTTAATCATGGTCATGGAGAGAAACAGAGGGAAACACATTCACTTTAAAGAGAAGATGGCATTCCCGGAGGGGAAGAGATTCAGGTGAAAACGTTAAATGCTTTTGAGGAATGTGACAAATTGGATGCATGGCATCATGAAGATACCCAAACTGGATGAGAATTTTTCAAAAAGGAAGTGTTCCCACATCAGAAACCAGGATAGGGCACTGTGGACAGGGGAGAAGGCTGACCGTGTCCCCATGCAAATTGAGGACAGGCAGCAGAATTATATTGCAGAAATTGCGGCTCAAACTGGGCATTCATGTGATGCTGCACATCATCGCAGCTGTAGTAGCAGCAGCAGTAGTAGAATTATATTCAACCACAATATAATCTCTCAGTCTACCATGACCATAAAGCCGATCTCCGGTTCAGTGATGAGTGTGGGTGAACATGCCACGGTCAGAACCATGTGTACCTAAACCTGAGGACAACCCATTCAAGCTACCACACTTACTGCTTACATTAACAAACAGCAGAACTAACATCTGATAGAGAGGACGCCATTATCCCAAGACTGTGACCATTTCTTTTAAAACCAGATATGAATTACTGCTGGCCTGTCTACTCTTAGTCTACTCTTAATCTGTTAGAAAAATCCTTGTTTCTTTTGTTTGAGATGTTTCAAGAACTTCCCTCCTATTACCATTTTGTGTACATCATTGATATACTTACTGTGCCTTTCCCTATGAGGAAAGATGTAAAACATGGGTGTAAATTATCTGTCTGCTCCATGTAGCTAATTCTTCAGTCACACCCTCCAATTATCCTCAGTATACTTTCCTATATAATTTCACCGAAGGTCACACACTCATCTTCAACTTTTGTATCTGCTCGGAAAAGCTCGTGCTGCTTGTTTTTGTATTTCTTGCCAATTGACTACATCTTGTCTATTCTCCCCTTTTCATCACTTTCTCGATTGATACAGCCATATAGCGCACAAACAGACCCTTTGGTCCAACTTGTCCATGCTGACCAGGTTTTCCAAACTAAACTATTCCCATCTGATTGCATTTTGTCCATATGCGTCTAAGCGTTTCCCATTCATATGTTTGTCCTAATGAGTTTGAAATGTTGTAGCTGTACTTGCACCTCCAACTCATCCTCTGACAGTCTAATCCATATACACACATCACCCTCTGTGTGAAAATATTGACCCGTCGTCCATTTCAAATCTCCCCTCTTTCACCTTAAACCTGTTCCTTCTATGGTTGAACTCCCCCATCCCGTGGAAAAGACCTTGGCTGGTCACTCAATTCAAACCTTTCATGATTTTATAAACTTCTACAGTATCATCCCTCAACCTCCTTCGCACTATCTGACACTAACTTCACGAACAAGCATTTAAAGATAAGCACTGCAAATTTGAGACAGTATTCAAATGTCAGGTAAATAACACTAAGCCCAAGTTTCCTACTGTGATTTGTTTTTCTCCATGTTACAATACTCAGGCAGCAGGAAACTGTTACGAGTACCAATAAGAGGTCAAACACCTGAATTGCTTTGTCCAAACCGTGTGATAGCACATCTCTGGCCTGAACCATATAAGAAGGGGAATTCTTGTTCCACACAGTCAGCGTCTTCCTTTAGCAGAGTGAGATGAAGGCTGAGTATACGTTTTGAAATTTGGATCACAGTGTGAATTCAGTGCAAAGGGGGAGAAGTGTTTTCAATAAGGTTTATTCCAGGAATGATACTTTCCGGAGTGAGATGTGAGTGGGAGGGTGTAAAACAGCATGAATGGAGAGGCCGAGCCACACTGAGACCAGAGCAAAGTGGCATCACAAAACGCAGCTTGATGCGACAGCAGAGTAGGTGGACTTGATCAAAGACTTTCAGGTGAAGACTTTCAGTTGGGTTGGGGACCATAATGTGTGAGAATGTACTCTGTAATTTGAGAGGAAGAACCTGGAATCAGGAAGGGGAGATGAGCAGGGAAGAGGATGGTGCAGCAATGGCAGTGTTTTCTTCAGGGTAAATCAGGAAGCACACCTGAAATTCATGCCTAACATCAGCTTATGGTCCCTGAAATAAACATTATAAATCTGGCCCTGCACTAATGCTCATCAATAGTATCCTTGAGAGCTTTTGTCAACCATGGGTGGTTCACCTGCTTATCGAGTTCTTCTTTTTGAACAGAAACAATAATTACTGAGCGGTTTGGGATATCTGCTTGAATGTCTGCTCACGTATACTCACTGACCTTCCTCTGGGTTTATTTTCCCGTTCCGCTTCAGACCAGATGTGAGGCAGAAATCCTCAATTTAGATGCCTGGTTCTTTTCAATCATTCAGGGGGAACTTCCGCATGTGGCTGAACACATCATCAGCGGAGGCTGACTCCATTCTCCAAGTTTCTCCATCTCTGTTATTTCTGTTTGATGATGCCACATTCCTGTGACCTGCGTCTAATGTGACCTCATTTTCCTTCAAACCAGAAATCCCCTAACTCTGGTGGCCAGGGACTTCATCTGTCACTGTCCCATCCCCCACGGTGTTGCCCTCAATCCGTCCCCTCTATCCCAGAACAATAATAGATTCCTTTTTGTCCACACTTCTTCCTGCACTAGAATCCATGTTCACATAATCATCTTACGCCATTTCCATCATCTCCAGCAGGACAGCACCATCAAACACATCTTCACCTCCCGCCCACTGTCAGAATTTCGCAGGAACCGTTCCCTCTCTGTCCCCTCCATCACCCAGAACACTTCCCCACTCCCCCATTCTACCTTCCCATGCAATTGCAGAAATTACAACACTTGTCATTCACCTCTTCCCTCCTCACTGTCCAAGGAACCAAACATACCTTCCAGGTGAAGCAGCATTTCATTTGTAAACTTTCAATCTGGTCTCCTATCATTGCTGCTCACAATGCAGTCACTCTATATTGGCGAGACCAAACAGAGATTGCTTTGAGGAACACTTCCACTCTGTCTGTGGAAATAATCTTGACCTTCTCATTGCTTCCCATTGCTTCCCATTTCAATAACCTACCTTGCTCTCATGCTAACATTTCAGCCTTGGGCTGCTGCAATGTTCCAAGGAAGCACAACCCAAGCACGAGTAACAACTCACTTTACACTTTCGTACGTTACATCCTGTAGGAGCAAATGTACAATTTCACAACTTCACAGTCTGACCCCATTATAACTGTTCTGCAGTTTCCGTACATTCTCCCTCCTGGCCTCCCTACGACCTTGTGTGGTTGAATCTTCTTTATCGTTCACTCAATACAGAGAACCCCTTTTCCCCATTCACATTTTAATTATTAGGCTACTTCACATGATCTTCTCGTTCTTCACGATGAACAGCATGTTTGTCTTTTGCCACACCCTCTTTTACCCGTCAACCCACTCCCCACATCTGTCAATGGATTATAAAGCTCATTTTTCAATCCTTTTCAGTTCTGAAGAAGTGTCATACTGGACTTGAAACGCTAACTCTGTTTCTCTGTCTCTGCAGATGATACCAGACCTGTTGAGTTTCTCTAGAAATGAATAGGCTCAGAACAAATTTTCAATTAAACAAATAACTATGGATACTGGAAATGAAAATGCAACAATGGCTGGAGAAAATGGGAGCTTTGTGGGTGGCACGGTGGCACAGTGGTTAGCACTGCTGCCTCACAGCACCAGAGACCTGGGTTCAATTCCCGCCTCAGGCGACTGCCTGTGTGGAGGTTGCACATTCTTCCCGTGTCTGCGTGGGTTTCCTCCGGGTGCTCCGGGTTCCTCCCACACTCCAAAAATGTGCAAGTTAGGTGAATTGGCCGAGCTAAAGTGCCCGCAGTGTTAGGTGTAGGGTAAATGTAAGAGAATGGGGTCTGGGTGGGTTGTTCTTCGGTGGGTCAGTGTGGACTTTTTGGGCCGAAGGGCCTATTTCCAAACTGTAAGTCATCTAACCTAATGTAGAAGGTTCACTGGCCCTGAAAGATTAACTCTGCTTTCACTCCACAAGATGCTGACAGACTTGCTGAGTTTCGTCAGCAATTTCTGTTTTTGAACAAGTTCCACAGACGTGTGTTAAAGCTGCTCAAGCGCCCTGTCCAACACAGAGCACCGTGCACTGCGAAGAGACTGACAATGCAAGATGCACAAATTTCTTGGTCTGAAACTACATAACGCTGGCATCTCTGACACTGCAGAGCTCTTAATCATTGTCAGGGAGAGAAACAGAGGGGAACACATTCACATCAAACACAGAAGATGGCATTGGGGGGATGAAAAAGATTCAGATGCAAACGTTAAGGGGTTTGAGTAAAGTAACAAACTGGAGGCGTGACACCAGGGAGAGCAGAATGAAAATAGGAAAACTGGAAGTGTAACCACATCAGAAAACAGGTTAAGACACTGAGTACAGGGCTGATGGATGAATGGGTCTTGGTGTGAACTGGGGGATAGTCAGGAGAATTGAATTGAACATATTGGAGCCCAAAGTGGGCATTCATGTGGTGCGGTAGAATCACAGCAGCAGCAGAGTTATAATCAACTACAATCCGTAACATTTTCCCCAGGATAATCCCTCAGCCTACCATTACCATCAAGCTGATCGATGGTTCAGCGACGAGTTTGGGTGAACATGATAGAGTCAGAACCATGTGTACCTAAACCTGATGCCAATCCATTAAAGCTACCGCACTTGACTGGTTACATTCGCAACAGCAGGACTAACATCTGATACAGAGGGTGAAATGATCCCATAACTAACAGATCATATCGAAGTTCTGCAGTGCTGCCACATCCAGACATAAATGTCGATGGACTATTACACAACTCACTGGAGGAGAGGACTCCATAAATATCACCATCCTATATCACGGGACAGCCCTGTACATTAGTGTAAAAGACATGGTTGTATTATCTGCACCGTCCTCAGCCTGAAGTGTTGAGTTGATGATCCACCTCGCCCTCACCATGCTGCCCACAGAATCACAGATGCCAGTCTTTAATCGATCTGATTCACAGTATGTGACATGAAGAAACAGCTGAACACAGTAGATACGACAAAGGCAATGGGCCCTGATCCAATTCCTGCAACAGGACTGAAGACTTGTGCTGCACAACAAGCCGTGTTCCTGGAGAAGCTGTTTCATTCCAGCTCCAACTCTGACATCTCCCTGGTAATGTGGAAAATTACTCAGCTATGTCCAATTCCATAACAAGGGAATAACTGCAGTCTGACCATTTACCACGCCCTGAGTCCCGTCACGATAGTCACATTGGTGGGAGTTATTTTTGACAGAGCTGTCAAGCAACACAGAAATAACCAGCTCAGTGTGGTCCCCATGTGGAGATGGTGTTGTTGTGGAAAAGTCACTGGATTACTAATCCCGTCCAGACTAATGCTGTGGCAGCTGGTGGTCGTTATAATTAATGAAATATCGAATAAAAAATAAAATAAAATAAAAATAAAACCTGGAGCCAATGTCGATTGTAAACACCAATTTCCTTCCTCAATGTCCTTTCAGGAAGTGAATCTCCCGTGCTTTCCTGGTCTGGCCTAAACCTGACTCCAGACATACAGACATGTGAAACACTCCTCAATGGTCTCGGAAACGGACAATCAAAACACTCTATTGTATCAAACTGCTCTGAGGTCTTAAAGGATAAAACCGTACAGATCACCGAGCACCAGCCTCAGTATTTTGAGAATGGGAAATACTACTGCGTTGACCCTGCAGAGACCTCCTTCCTAACATCTGAGAGCCGGTGGCAGGATTTACAGAGCTTTCCCACAGACTGCACCAAAACATCGGGAAAAGAGTAGGTCATTCAACACACTGAGCACCCTCCATTCTCGTTCATGGTGAAAAACTCCTCAATTCAGTTTTCCCCACACAGTGTTCGTATCCTTTAGTATGTTTAAACATAGGAACATATAAAATAGGAACGATTGTAATCACGTTGGTCCATCAATTTTGATCCTCGATTTGATATACAGGCAGTTATCCAGTAAAGGTGTGTTTATTAAACGCAATTTCGCTGCAACACAATTAGTGAATTGGGCCCCTTTCCTTATAAAGCGAGCTCCCGTTCACTGTTATAGGAGTCCGTCTCTGGCACCAGCTGAACAGTAAATCCCAGCCTCAGGATTCCTCTGTCTGCCAAATGCATCCTCATTGTGTTCAGCTAAAGCAGGAATATAATCCGCTCTGCAAGCCTTGAAACTGAGCCTGAATGTGTGATTTGTAATCTACGTTTAGAAGGAAATTAATTTCAATCAGGGAGGGGAATATCTTGGAGAGAACAGGAATCCTGCATCGGCATCACGTGGTCAGTCAGCTCGTGCGCTTTCTGAAGAAGATCTTGGTGAGAGGTGCAGGGCTGTAGTCAGTGACTGTAGTTTACTCCACAAGTTCATTACAATATACGATTTAAAGATTTATGCAGCCTTGGTTTGGATGGAATGGATGAGGGTTGCTGAGGGATAGACTATAAATCTTTTACTCTTTTTAATCTGTCTTCCCTGTTTGTGGGAGTATTGTCAGAACACTGCACTGTTGTATATGTTTCACCCTGTTTATAAAAGGAGTCAGGAATAAAATAACAGACGGGCTGCATAAAATGTTTCGTGGAGAGGTTTCTAGATCCCTTTGTCTAATACTGCTCCAAGTTTGAAATTCCCTGTTATCAAGTCCTTTCTTAACCTTGTGACATCATTCAGAGTATTGAAACTGCTGCTCAGGAACAGGGAGAAACAGGAGGTAGTCAGTCGACTGCTCGATTCTGGGACACAGGGACAGGAGACAGTCTTTCAACTGTTCGAGATTGGGACACAGGAACAGGAGGCAGTCACTCAACTGCTCGAGACTGGGATACAGGGAAATCTGGAGCCTAGTGAAGCCCCAGATTTCTGTTTCCCAGGAACAGGAGGAGGTGACTCACTACCCACCCGTCTGGGGCACTGGGAAAAAAGGGAAATCGGCTTGTTACTAAAAGAAATATCTGAATAAGTTGTTTGAGCGAGCCATTGAATTCTGCTCCAACATTCTTCAAAATCATGACTGATCTGATTGCAATTCCCTCATTCCATTTTACAGAGATTCCCCTCTCTGCAGCCTCTGCTCCATTTCTTGGTCATGTTGCAGATCCAGATACCGTAACGACAGTCACCATGCTTCATCCAGAGTTGGGTCACCAAAGCCTCTTGTCTTCCTGAATTTCCACAGCAGTTTAATACATAGCCTCCAGGAAACCATCCCCAGCACTTTCACGAATGTACTAGAGTTAAGTCAAATGTCAGTGAAATGCAAGTGGGAAGACTGATCTGAATCACTAACTGTTGTGGGGATTCCTCATGTTAATGAGCACATGAGCAGCAGAGAATGATTAACACAGGCGTTCAATGAATAGGCACAGACCAAGTTACAAAGATGTGCCTCGAAACTGCTAAAACCCCACTCTCCATCATGGAGCACAGGGCAGAACACTGGGTATCACACAGAGACAATACATGCACACAGACCCACACGGACACACAGACACATAAGCATCTTTAGGATATAACGAGATAAGTTATGCTTAATGATGGGATCAAGGCTTGTTGTGAGAAGGCAGGAGAATTGGCTTGAAACGCATGTCAGCCATGATCAGTAGCTCAGTAGACTGAATGGGCCAAATGGCATTTTATTCTGCTCTAATTATTTACGGTCATAAATAATTACGGTCCATCATAATTTTTTACGGTCTATGGTACATGTTTGTGCTCCTCAGCATTTTCAGAAATGGAAATATCAATTACATATTTTTTTTTAATTTCTATTCAGTTTGACATTCATCTTTCCATCATAATTTGAGGAAATTTGTTTTCGTCATGAATTTGTTATTTTAAGAAATGAAGGAAATCAACATGACCTCTTCCGAGGATGACCCTGACCCAATGTGAGACCTATAACATTGGCCATATCATCAACCTGGTTACAACGATAATTTGCTGTGACCAATTGAAGAATGGTAGTCGAAAATAAAACAGTTACCCAACAACACAAGGAAGTCTGGACCAGTGAGCCTGTCATCAGTGGTGGGTGAGTTGTTGGAGGGGATTCTGAGGGATAGCCAATTGCATGCATTTTCAAATGCAAGGGTTGACTGGGGATAATCCCCATGGCTTTTTGCATGAGAAATCGTGTTGTACGAATTTGACTGAGTTTGTTAAAGAGATGACAAAGCAGGTTGATGAAGGCAGTGTTGTAGATGTTTTCCATACAGACTGGAACAAGTTGTTCGACAAGATTCTGCATATTAGGCAAGTTAGTAAGGTTAGGTTACATGGGAACCAGCGCACCCAAGCCAATTGAATACAAAATTAAATTGAAGATAGGAGACAGAGGTTGTAGAGGATTGCTTTTCAGACTGGATTCCCATTTTTAAGGTACAAGGGGAAATATTTTAGAGGGAAATTAGACGCAATGTTTTCATACAGAGGGAGGTATCCATATAGAATTATCTCCCAAAGGAAGTGGTGGAGTCTGGCATCTTGATGGGTATTTGAATATGGAGGTTTAGAGGAATATGAGACAATTGCTCTCAAATCAGACTCGATCACAATGGGATATCTGGTCAGCACTTACACATTTACATGCTTTATGACTCTATAAGAGGGATGAGCAGAAATTCTAAACAGGCATTTCGAGTAGGAATTCTCTTCCCCACAAGTTTGAGATGTCTCTTTGTTTCTATTTATTCAACGCTGAGGTAGTTAAATATTGGACAGAGAAGTGATTCTTGGATAATAGCACACAGACATGAAAGTGGAGCTGAGACCACAACTTGATCAGCCACAATCTTAATCCCTGGTAGAGAAGGCTCAAAGTGTCCAATGACCCACTCCTGCTCCTCAGTCCCATGTTTCTGTGCTCCATTCAGCCCATCAAACCTGCTAGACAGGAGCAATTAGAGGCTACTTACTCCTTTCACAGAAACAGAGGAGACCATTCAGCCGCTCAAAACTGTCAAACCAAGTTTGGGATGGTTTGGAAAGTGTAATAGGAAAAAACAGGCAGTGGTGAGAAAGAGGGTCTTCATCACTCCTAACTGAGCTTCCCCTTTCTGCAATTTGTGCTTCGTTTGTTGGTCAAGTTGTAGACCCAGTTTCACTGTGAATACAGCCCTCATTCCTAACCCAGAGATGGTCCAGACAATCTGGTAATATTCAATGACAGAGCTTTCAGGAAAATAACAGCCTCTACTTCCCAATAATAGAACGTGAGAAGGCCACAAACAGGGATATGTCATTCATCCACACGCCACCCACCGCCCTCCGCCCCACCCACAAGCAGGTCTTCTCCGACAACAAGATCATAAGATCTAATATCCTCTTTCGTGTCCAATTCGTGTCAGAGCCCTCAACTCTGACTGGTCAAAAAGCACTCCCTGCCCCCACACTGTGACCTATTGATATGAGCAAAAGACGTGAACACAAGGGCTCACGGAAGAATGACCGGCCCTGACATCAAGGCATCATTTAACTAAGGACGGTCTCAAGGAGCCTGACCAGGATCGCACTTAATGGGAATGAGTTGTAAATCTCCCTAGTTAGAGTGATTTAAAGCATAAAGCACAATGATTGTGGTTTGTGTACAAAAATCCATGCAGTCCTGGACATGTCTGCAAAAAGATCCTCAAGGTAGCTTCCTCAGCACAAACTTCTTCAGCTGCTTCATAAATGTCTTGCTCACACCATAAGATTAGAAGTGGGGGTGTTCACTGAAGATCACACAATATTCAGGAAAAAAAATTTCCCTTCAGCTCCTGAACTAGTCTGTGTCCATGTGCAGCAAGACCAGGACAACATTCAGGCTTGTGTTGTTGGAAGTATTGGTAACATTCATGTAACAGTGCTGCTGGACACGGCACATTTCCACTGTTAAAATGAGGAGATTATTCAGCGCCTCATGCTAGCTTCACAGGAATATGAGGAAGTCATTCAGCTCAATGACATTATTGGAGAAGTGTAGAGATAGCCCATTTAATGCCTCCAACCAATTACACAGGAAGAGAAGGAGACACGTGTTATGGACGACAGCAGAGCTCCTCAAAAATATTTGAAGGCGTTGGCCTTGACTCTTCTAATAATTAAGTGTTCTGATACAGTAATATCCCATAAACATGTACTTGGCAAAAAGGAAAAATCAGACACAGATTCTCAGATGCAGATATCCAATTGAGGAGGGAAATCAAATCAAGTGAAAATTTGGACAGAGTTGCAGCCACGAGACTTCCACTGAAGCTTCCAACTCTGTGGAGACCCCAATAGCTCCTGATGTTACTGAGAAACCAAAACACTTGCTGTAATGTGGCTGCCAGAACTGCCCACAGTATTCTATCTATGGCCTAACCAATGGCATGTTTAACTCATGTTATGTCGCCTTGATGAATAAACGCTATGCCTACAGTCCCGTGTGATTTCTTAACTGGCTATTGTACTGTCCAGTCACATTCAGTGATGTGTGGACAAAACCCTCTGACCTCCCTAGTGTTCTGCTATTCATTGAATTCTCCCCTGTCTGGTTCCTTCTTCCAAAGTGCATCACCTCATATTTATCAGGGTTCCATTCCTTGTTGTCATTGATCTGACCATCTGACCGTTCTACCGGTATCTTCCTGTAATATAAGGCCTTCCTCCTCACTGCCGACAACCTGGTCAATCTTTGTGTCAAACATGAAATTACATATTACGCTCATCCCCCAACCCCACCACCCCCTCCACATTCACATTTACATCATTTATGAATACCACAAATAATTTGATACACTGCATTGCTCGCTGTGGGACTGCTCTCTCAGTAACTTGGGACAACATAGCTGTTCTCCACTCATCTAGCACCTCCCTTGTGTGGTCGGATTCAACTGAAACATTTAGGTCAGGACATTTCCTCTCTTGTCTCCAACAGAATCCTGCGATACAACTCATCTGTACTTTACATCATCCAAAACCATCAATCCCAACTTGCATCTTATATCAAACTGTTCGAGAGCTTCCCAGTCCATCTTCTTGAATTCTGTACCTGCATCTTCCTTAACCTAACTAAAATAGATGTGAAGCTCTCATGTCACAGTCTATCAATGTTCCCCAGTTTCACATACTGATTACCCCCTTGGTTTCGAAATGGGTCCTAATTTTTCCCTGGTTATTATCTTCAGTATGATGTTTTTGTAGAACATCTTGGGTTCCTCCTAACTTTGCCTGCTGCACTTCTCCATGCCGTTGTATTAGTTAGTCTGCTGTGGGTGAATTTTCTAAGTTTCCCTCACATCACCTCTTATTCTTTGAAACAGTACAGAACACAAATATAATCTCATCCACACTGCATGCAATCTGTGCAACTCCAGCATGTTATAGAAAAACAGGTGCTGGAAGCTTCTCGAGCTCTGCGGAAGGATCCATAGGCTCTGATCTGCAAAGGATCTAAGACCTTTCTACGGCTGTGATCCGCAAGAGGCAAGCCTTTGGTAAGGCAAAAAGGAGGCTGAGGGATTTGAATATACTGTACTTGGTAAGATATCAAGCAACATTACGTTTCAGCCATGGAGGGTCTGTGTTTAATTTTCACTCACTAGAAAAGGCAACGGACTTCCTGTACACATTAAAATAGACTGGCTGGTTCAAATAATATGGACAAATGTGTTCCCTTCGTTTTCTCTGGGGTTTTCCTGGTTTACCTCATTTTGGGTTTTTTTTCAGTATGTGGAGGTCCCATTTTTCCTTTTTCTCTCTCCTCCTTTCTTCCTCCCGTCCCATTATCCTTTGTTTTTTTCGATCATTTGCTTTTCGTTTCTCTCTCTTCGTATGGAATAGGAAAGGGGGTTGGGGAGGTGGGGTGGTTACATTTTGTTTCACCAGGACTGCCTCGGGTGAAGGTATGGATGGGACGGGGTTGAATGCCCACTTTGAATTTTCTTGTTGTAAGACCCGTGTAACGTTTTTTAACTTTATTTTGTCTTGGTTGGGAGCGGCTTCAGCTAGGAGGAGCCATGGGGGATTAGTGGTTTGTATGAGCGTCCCCTGTGGGCAAGGGGGAAAGTCTCTGCTTATTTGTGTTCCATGTTGGTTCATTGTAGAAGTAGTTGTTAGAGGTTTTGATTTGGTTGTTCTTGTCGTTATATTTTCACGTTTATACGAACTGTTTACAGCTTTCACTCAGCGCGCTATAAATGGGGTTCTTCTCCCAGTGGGTCATGGGTTGCTTCGGATGGTTACGGCTAACCGCTCATTTAAATGGTGCACCTGGAATGTTAAAGGGAGCCATTCATCGATTAAAAGAAAAAATATAGAAGAAAATGAAATGGCTGATGTCGCCTTGCTGCAGAAAACACATCTCACCGATAAGGAGCATTTAACGTTCCAGCAGGGACAGTTCAGAGGGGTGATTTTTATCCTTTAATTCAACAACTAGAGGAGTAGCTATGCTCATTCATAAGAACCTTCTACTTCAGTTGTTTGACCAAATTAAGAATGAATGTGGGTGGTCTCTGATCCTTAAAGCTTTAATATATCGAGAGGAATAATGGACCTTGAATAATATTGCCCCCAGCACACCCCCCTCAAATTTCACTTAGATGCGCTCACAAGGTCATACAATTAAGGGGAGACTTTCATTGACGTATAGACCCCGAGGTGGATAGGATGTCTAGGGGTCTCGCGGGTATTTTCCCGCCACCCAGGCAGCTGGTGGACCTGAACAGGTAGCTGGGTTGGTGGATGTGTAAGATGACTTCACCCTGAAGATGGGGACTTCACCTTTTTTTCTAACCCACATAAATGCTATACTAGGATTGACATGTTGTATGTCCCATTGGACTTTTTAAATTCAGTGCTGTCCTGTAGAATTGGGAACATAGCCATTTCTGATCATGTGGCAGTGTACATGGAGATCAAGGATGGTGGCGATGGGACAGGCTCACGGCACTGGCACGTGGATCCTTTCCTCCTGAAGAATAGCAAATTCATTGAGTATTTTTCGGGGGAACTTGAATGTTTTTGGAACATTATTTTGTGTACGACCAGTAATCCGACGGTGCTCTGGGAGACAGCCAAGGGGTTTGATTATTTCCTACTCGGTGACTCAGAAGCGGCAGAAGAGAGATTAGCAGCGTATGCTTGAGGCTCGGCTGAAGTGAGCTGAGACACCATATTTTGTCAGACCGTCTGTAACTTAATCGCAGCAGATTACAGCCCTCCGGACTGCTCTGAATGCCGCACTCGCCCAGACAACACAGAGAGAGATTTCCTTTGTGAAAGAGAAGTTATTCGAGCATGGTGACAATCAAGTAGATATTAGGCATATTGGCTAGAAAGAAGATTGCTGCTATTATCACCCACGATCCCCAAAAAAATGCAGACTTCAGGAAGTTTTACTCTGGGTTGTTCCTGTCAGCGGGCTGGGAGGAGTGATTGGCGATGATGGAGTCCTTTATTAAGACCATGGACCTCCCAGGTGTAAGTTCAGAGCAGGCTTCTCTTTACATTTCCCCTCCGACAATCCGAGAGATGCAGGAGACAGTGAGGCAGCTCCAGAGTGGTAAAGCCCCCGGCCCAGATGGATTTTCGAAGTGAGATTTAGAAGGAGTTCATAGACATGCTGGCTGGGCCAATGTTGGTGTTGTACAATTATTTGTACAGTCAGGACTGCCTCCCATCTTCTCTGAAAGAAGAAAATATTTACCTTATTCTCAAGAGAGGGAAAGTCCCAGAGGATTGCACTTTGTATATGTCTATATCATTATTAAATGTGGACTTTAACATTTTGTCGCAAATGCTGGCTTTGAAGGTCCATTGTGAAAGAGCTGAAAATGTATTGCTGGAAAAACCCAGCAGGTCAGGCAGCATCCAAGGAGCAGGAGAAGAGCTCATGCCTGAAACGTCGATTCTCCTGCTCCTTGGATGCTGCCTGACCTGTTGCGCTTTTCCAGCAACATATTTTCAGCTCTGATCCCCAGCATCTGCAGTCCTCACTTTCTCCATTGTGAAAGAGGACCACCCTTTAAGCAGATGGCGTTCCTCTCTTTCGAACAAACCCAATGATATCTGTGTCCTGTTTAATATGAATGATTAATTTATTTGGATCTTTCTCAGGGTATAAAATCAATTTTATGAAATCGGAGGCCATCCCTGTTGGGGTGGAATATGATTCCCTTCCAGATAGTCACAAGGAGGTTTAGGTATTTTTATCATCCAAGCCTTTGATCAATTACATAAAGCTAACTTCGTGCAGTTGCTAGAGAAGATAAGACAGAATCTTTCAATATCTTGTTTGGGTTAGCTCTGGTTACAATGAATGTCCTTCCTTGTTTATGATACCCCATGCCAATGCTCCCTTTGACGCTGCGCAGACAGGCACTGTGGAGGCTTAACAGTTGGCTTTGATCTCTCATCTGTCATCACAGACAGCCTCTTATTAAGCTGGGAAAATTGCTGCTTCCACAGTGAATGGGGGGGCGTGTCGATTTTCCAGACTATAAGAAATACCAACAAAGTTCCTTGCTATCCAATGTGGCTGATTAGGCTTGTCAGGACCCATGGTCAATTTGGCTCGACATCCAGGCCTTCCAGGCAAAACGTCCCCTCATTAATCTGTTGTTCATGGATAATGTGAGGACTGTTATGGAGAATTGTAGAAACCGATTGTCCTTAACACAGTGAAAGCATGGAGAATGATGGGTCAAGTTGAGAATACTTTACAAAACAAAAACTTTGGCTTTCACTCCCATTGTATGATTTGTAGGATTCCAGCCGGGATTGATGAATTCTGGCTTTAGGCTCTGGGAGTCTAGATGAGTTTCCTGTTTGGGAGAATTTTTTGACGGGGAGGTCATGATGAATTTTGAGCAGCTGAGCCAGGAATATGAGGTGTCTGGGAGGGACCTCTTTTGTTAATTTCAGCTTCAGGACTTTATACAGAAAATGTCTATATTAATGGTTCATCTCTGTAAGTCAGATATGGAGACGAGAGTGCTTCAGAGTACGGGCACTCTCTCGGTCAGCACCTTCTGTCATTTATTCGGAGGTAGTGTCTCGAAGGACATTGACCCTGTGACACCAGTACAGGAAGAGGCTATTCAGACCCTGGAGCCTGATATACCGTTACAGGAGGAGGCCAGTCAGCTCCTCGAATCGATAACACTGGGCCCAGAGTAGGCCATGCAGCACCAGTACCCTGTTATACAGCAATAGGATCAGTCTATTCAGCCTCATCATGTCTGTAACATAGGAACTGGAAGAGGTCACACAGGGACTGGAGATTGGTGCACTGGGATACCAGGAGGATATTCAGTCCGTTCGAGCCTGTTGCACGGGAATTGGAGAAGGATGCAAACTATAAGATTTCTTATGGGAAAGGAGGAAGACGTTTACCTCACGTGTCTTGTGTATGGGAACAGAAGAAGGCCAATCATTCCCTCAGTCCTATATCAGGGATGCAGGAGAGACCGTTCAGTATCTCCAGCCTGTGATGGAGGAATATGAGAAGTCTTTTTCAGCCCCTCAAACTGTTACACAGCAACAGGAAGATCACATAAGCCCTCACGGCTCTTACGCATCAACAGGAGGAGGACAGGCAGACCATCGAGATGGTGATGTGGAACACCAGAAAGACATCAGCCCATCGAGTTTGTGCACAAGGAAAAGAATTAGTCCATTCAGCGACTCCGACCTCTTACAGAGCAATCAGAGCAGGTCATTTCACGCCATGTGCCAATTATACAGGATTGGAGCGAACAAAAAGATCATAGAGAGGGAAGAATTTAGAATTATCACCTTCGTGATGGAATATATAGTAGTGAGAAAACTTGAAATTTAAGAAATATTGTTAAAATCGATTATTCAGGAATTAAAGACAAGAAATTTGAAAAGTCAAACCACAATCTATCAGGATCAACATGATTTTGATCATGGGGATCTTAGAGATGAAATATTTTGACTTCCAGAAGGCATTGATTAGCTCTGCACAAATGATTAATCTGCACAATAAGATTGTTTACGATTAAAAGTAATTTATCAGCTTTGTTAGAGGCTTGGTGAGGCAACACAATGCAGTGAGATGGAAAAATATGGGTCATTTTCTGTTGGCAAAATTCAACTTTGAGGAAACCATATGTCTTGGTCCACAGGCCCCAACTATTTACAATCTATAGTCTAAAATAGTTGAGAGGATAGAACATGTTATAACCAAATTAACAGATGACACTAACTCAGGTGAGAAATTGCAATGAAGATGCAAGAAAGTTAGAAAATGTATATGGATAGGTTGGGGCAACATTTGATAGAAGAAACTGAACAACGAAAAGTATGAGTGTATCTGTTTGGATCAGTGTAGCAGAATGTCAAATTATTATCCAAATGGAGAGAGACTTCAGAATGATTAGGTACAGAGGGATCTTGCTGTCCGCGTCCATACTACAGAATACTCTGGTGTAGGTAGAGCAGATAATGAGAAAGGCAAATACAACTTTGGCATTTATTTCTAAAAAAGTGGATTATAAAGGGAGGGAGGTGTGAGATGGCAACTGAGTACTGTGTGCAGTTTTGGTGTCCTGAGTGGAGGTGGGATGTATTTGCCATGGAGGCCGTTCAGAAGTGGTTTCCTCGATTTACTCCAGAGATGAGGAGATTGCCCTCTGAAGAGAGATTGAGCAGTTCAGGCCAACACTGCCTGGAGTATAGCAAAATGAGATGAGATGTTGGATGTCTGGACGATGTTAAAGGTGATTTACAATGTAGATGTGAAGTTGATATTTCCTCATGTGAGACAATCTCGAATGACCCTAAAACCATAGTTTTAGGATGAGGTGGGGGAGAAATGAAACAGGGCTGAGGAGAACATACTTCTGTCACAGGGTTGGGAATCTGTGTAATTTACTGCTCCAGAGTGCAGTAGGTGCTGGGATATTGAGTATTTGAAGGAATATGGAGAGCGGACAGGAACGTGGAACTGAGGCTGCAATGACATCAGCTATGATTGTATTCAATGTCGGAACAGGCCTGAGGGGCTGGATTGCCGAACTGATGTTTCTCGTTCTTATTCAGCCCTTTGAATGTGTTACATATAAATGGGGGAGGACTGGTTATCAGACAGGAAGCAGGCACTCCGGATAAATCAGCCTTAGTCAGTTTGACAGAACGTCACCAGTGGAGTCACACAGTGACCAGTGCTAGGTCCACAGCTCTTTACAATCTGTATCAATGATCAGGAGGAGTGGAACAAATGTACTGTAACTATGCATGCCGATTAAACTGAGATAAACAGGAAACTAAATTATCGAGGGAAGGTGGAGAGTCTGTAATTGGATATTGACAGGTGAAGTCAATGGATAAAAGTTTAGCAAATGGGATTAAAGATAATATATAGTCTGTCATTTTCTTTAGGAAGAATGGTAGGTAGAATGTCACTGAAACGGAAAAATACTACAGGACTTAGTGATGCAGTGTATACTGGAGGGTTCATTCTGACCCGATCAGACACGGGAAGTGTTGCTACATCTCCCTGATGTTCCCAGGGACCCCATTGCTCTCAACCACCATATATATCCTCTGTCTCCAAATGGTGATGTTGACGTCGGCATACTGGGAGATGATGGATCTGTCAACCACTCCTGCCTGGAAAGTTGGGGATCATAGAAGCTGAGTGAAACAGTGACCCTGGCAGCACCGTCCTCCTCCTGGTGTGAAGATGCAGATCGTGTTGAAGGAAGTGACACCACTCTATGACCAGCGCACACTTGGCTCCTGAGTTAAATGTAACTTGGGAAGCTGTTCCTGGAAAACCTGGTGTGGATACAGCACATCCCTCTCCCCAACACACTCACTCTGTGGTTTCAGATCTTCCTCTCTGTGCAGCCTCTGCTCCATTTGTTGTTCATCTTACAGACGCAAGTTTTGTAACTACAGTCCCGATGCTCCATCCCGAGTTGGGTTACCAAATCCTCAGGTCTCCCTGAATTTCTGAGGCGGGTCACAGCACAACCTCTAGCAAACCATCCATTAACCTCCACTAATGTTTCAAAAACAGGAGTCAGTCAGAAGCCCCTCAACTACAAGTTAGATGCCGACTCTTTTACAATTATACTCGAGAGGTTTCCTCGTGTGACTGACTACACAATCATCTGAGAGGGACAAGCACAGGGGTTCAGTGGACACGCACAGTCCAAGGTTCAAAGGCGTGTCTAAAGCTGCCGGAACCCCTGTCCAACATGGAGCACCACACGGGGCACACCGGGAAGTGAACAGCAGACAAACACACACACCCCTGCCCATGGAGCAGTGCATGGGGCACACCGGGAAGTGAGCAACAGTCAAACACATACACCCCTGTCAATGGAGTACCACATGGTGCACACCAGGAAGCGAACAGCAGCCAAACACATACACCACTGGCCATGGGGTACCACATGGGACAGACCGGAAAGTGAACAACAGTCCAGCACACACACAACCCTGTCCATGGAGCACCACATGGAACACACCGGAAGTGAACAGCAGTCTGACACATACCATTTCATTGTTTCTGAGCTTCGCAATGCCAGCTCTCGATACACGAGGGATCCAAATGTGACCCACAGCCGGGATGTACAGGAGACCACGAGCCATACGTTTTGCACATTGTTTCTGAGCTTCATAATGATTTCCCCGGGATTCGAGGGACATGAGCACCAACGACCAGGTTCAGGTACAGAAGGACGGATATTCATATTATAATTGGATGATTACTTGATCGACAAGTTCAGTAAATATGGCTTTTCTCAGACAAATGGCATTAACTGGATGAGTAGTACTTTCTCAGGTCCAACAACAAAAATAAGAATATAAAGTAAATGTGGTGACAAATCAGCTGAAATCCATGTCACAGAATCAGACACCATAATTCAGATGATATATCTGTGCAGCATGTAGCAGTGTTCAGACCAGGCTAGTGTACTGCTCAATACAACCCAGCAATCTGTGCAGACCACACCAGTCCATGAACTGCCTCTCCAGCACTGGGAGCTGTGCAGTGAACAGCAGGGAATTGTCATGTAAACCAGGAGCATTTACCTTCCCAGCATGTAGAGCTGTGTACGCCACCCAAGGGCATGGATCTGTAAACCAGGAGCATTTACCTTCCCAGCATGTAGAGCTGTGTACACCACCCCAGGGCATGGATCTGAAAACCAAGAGCGGTTACCCTACCAGCATGTAGGACTGTGTACACTGCCCCAGTGCATTGTTCAGTAACACTGTGTTAGATCACTGCCCAGCGAGGGGAAACCTGCAGCCCATGCTGGAAGTGACGGGATGTGCAGCTCCAATCCATTTGCAGCTCCATATCTCCATTGTATCAATGGATGCAGAATATCTCAAGAGGAAGGAGGAAAATGACTTCGGGTTAAGTTGGCAAGGATCAGACATGGCTCTAGAGGGTTACAAGGTAGTCAGGAAGGAAGTGAAGAATAATCTCAGGAGAGCGAGAAGCGGGCATGAAAAAGACTTGGTGAGTATGATTAAAGTAAAACGTAAGATGTTCTATACTTTTGTGAGGAACAAGATGATTGCTTTAGTGAGGGTAGGGCTCATCAGGATAGTGGAGGGAACTTGCGCCAGGAGTCGGAGGAGGTAGGGGAACATAGAACATAGAACACTGCAGCGCAGTACAGGCCCTTCAGCCCTCGATGTTGTGCCATCGTGTCATACCAATCTGAAGCCGATATAACTTACACTATTCCATGTACGCCCATATGCTTATCCAATGACGACTTACATGTGCTTTAAGTTGGTGAATCTACTACTGTTGCAGGCAAAGCCTTCCAAAGCTCTCTCTTTAGGTCTTTCCTGGCTACCTTGTAACCCTCAAGGGCCCTAACTGAGCCTTCACATCCCATCCTAACATAAGTCACCGTCTTCCTCGTGACCAGAGATTTCACTTCATTCGCTCCCGCTCCCGCACTCTACAGCTTCCTCCCTGCCTGAGAGGTATATACATATCAAGGACACACAGTAGCTTTTCCTTGAATAAGCTCCACATTTCTAATGTCCCCTACCCCAGCAGTTTCCTTCCCCATCATATGCCTCCTAAATCTTGCCTAATGGCATCGTAATTGCCTTTCCCCCAGCTGTAACTCTTACCCAGTGATATACACCTATCCCTTTCTATCAATAAAGTAAACGTAACAGAATTGCGATTGCTATCACCAAAGTGCTCACCTACTTCCAAGTCTAACACCTGACCAGGCTCATTACCCAGTATCAAAACTAATGTGGCTTCGCCCCTTGTTGGCTTGTCTATATACTGTGTCAGGAAGCCCTCCTGCACACACTGGACAAAATCTGACAAAGCACTATAGTGTTCCCGTTCAATATTTCAAAATTTGAAGTTCCCCATTACATCTACCCTGTCTCTGTCACTCCTATCGAGAATCATCTTTGCTATCCTTTCCTCTACATATCTGGAACTATTCGGAGGCCGATAGAAAACTCCCAACGGGGTGACCTCTCCTTTCCTGTTTCTAACTTCAGCCCATACCACCTCAGTTGACGAGTCCTCAAACATCCTTTCTGCAACTGCAATACTGTCCTTGACCAACAATGTAACATCTCCCCCTCTTTTACCATCTTCTCTGTTCTTACTGAAACATCTAAATCCTGGAACCTGCAACAACCATTCCTGTCACTGCTCTAACCATGTCTCCAAAATGGCCACAACATTGAAGTCCCAGGTACCAACCCATGCTGCAAATTCACACATCTTATTCCGGATGGTCCTGGCGTTGAAGTGGACACACTTCAAACCAACTTCTTGCTTGCCGGTGCCATCTTGCGTCCCTGAAACTTGATTTTAGACCTCCCTCCTCTCAACCCTTTCTGTGCTTGAACCACAATTTTGGTTCCCATCCGCCTGCTGGATTAGTTTAAACCCACCCCAATAGCCTTAGCGAATTCCACTACCCCCACCCAAGATATTGGTACCCCTCTAGTTCTGACGAAGCCAATCCTGCTTGAAGAGGGCCCATCTACCCCAGAAAGAGCCCCAGTTATCCAAGAATCCAAAACCCTCCCTCCTGCACAATCCCTGCAGCCACGTGTTCACCTTCTCTCTCTCCCTATTCCTTGCCTCACTAGCACGTGGCACGGGCAAGAAACCAGAGACAATAACTATGTTCGACCTCGCTCTAAGCTTCCACCCTAGCTCCCTGAATTTCTGCCTTTAATCCCCATCTCTCTTCCTACCTATGTCGTTGGTGCCTATGTGGACCACGACTTGGGACTGCTCCCTCTCCCCCTTAAGGATCCCCAAAACACGATCAGTGACATCACGAACTCTGGCACCTGGGAGGCAACACACCAACCGTGAGTCTCTCTCGTCCCCACAGACCCTCCTATCTGTCCCCCAAACTATGGAGTCCCCAGTGACTACTGCTCTGCTCCTCTTCCCCTTTCCCTTCTGAGCAGCAGGGACAGACTCTGTGCCAGATCCCTCTACCCCCCTGCTTTCCCCTGGTAAGTCCCCCCTATAGTATCCAAAATGGTATATTTATTGTTGAGGTGAATGGCCACAGGGGATCCCTGCACTGCCTGCCGGTTCCCTTTCTGTCCCCTGATTGTAACCCATTTACCTTTTTCTAGTACCTGAGGAGTGATTACCTCCCTGTAACTCCTCTCAATAACCCCCTCTGCCTCCGGAATGATCCGAAGTTCTCGCAGCTCCAGCTCCAATGCCCTAACGCGGTTTTCAAGGAGCTGGAGTCAGGTGCACTTACAGCAGATGACGTCAGCAGGGACATTGGTGGTGACCCTCACCTCCCACATTGTGCAGGAGGAACATTCAATTGCCCTCACCTCCATTCCCACTGGTCTAAATTCCCAAAGAGACTGTTGAAAAAAAAAGGAACAAAAAAACTCGTTAACTTTCCAAGCTGTGTCACAGGTACTTTGTTTTTGGTTAGAGGAGGAGGGTGGGTGCTTTAACAGATTATAAGGCAAGGTTAGCTTTTCTGGGTGTTTGGTTTAATTCACAAATGGGTTCATTGCTGTGTCGTAACAGCACACTTAGAACATTGTGTTCAGTTCTGGTCGCCTTGTTATAGGAAAGGTGTAGAAGCTATAATGAGAATGCAGAGGAATCCCAAGGGATCAACAGAAATTTTGGCACACACCACACGATCGAGTAAAATATTGAGGAAGACACCACGCGAAAAATAAATACTGGCAGATTCTGCATGTCTGTATAAAAGTCAATGTGTCAGTGTTTGTGGTGTGTCTGTTCTGATGTCTCTCTATCTGCGTGTGCACGTGCATCAGTGTATTGGCATTTCTCTCTGTGTGCTTTAGTATTTGTGTGACTGCACCAATTTCTATGTGTGCCTGTGTAACTATATGCACATCTTTGTGTATCTGTGTGTCTCTGTGCGTATCCGTGTGCACAGCGGATCTGCCAGCCTCTGTGGTATTTAAAGTTATGCAATGTGCGCCTCTGCTGTCCTTCACATTCTACTGCATTGATGGCAGTGGAGGGAGAAAACCATAAAGGATTCAGTCTAGGAAGTGGGGAGAGGGAGGTAGATCATAGTAGCATCCAAACTGACAGCACCATCTGCACATGCACTACAACACACACAGTTGGGTATAGGGAGGATCATAATTGTACTGAGGACACTCAGAGTGGCGAATGCTCCTGAGTAACATCTGTGCTCTCTCTGCAATGTGAAAGTGATTTGCCTTTGAAGATTATTCCTTACACAGAGTGTACACCTTAAAAAATATTTCCCCTGAAACTGCATCCAAACAACTCTGACCAAGTCATCTGTAAGGTGATGCGATGAATTTATTACATGTTATTTAAATTGAAATATTTTATAATTCACTCCTACAAGGTGTAAGTGAGAAATGTTTGAAAAGTCCTGAAACTGACCCAGTGGTGATGGTAATATATCTAGGTATCAGACAAAACTGTTCTGTGCATCCAGAGATATTTGCAAAACCAAACAGCCGTGCAATGTGAGAGATTCACAATATTTGATGGACTCTGATAGATAAAAAAAACTGACACTTGTGCAGTGGCATGGGGAGACCAGCAGAGGGTGGCATTGTATGACTGTAAACTTAACAGGGACAGACGGAGAGGTGGAAGAGGGGAGTAAGGGTTTATCTCAATTTCAATGAATTTACCCCCAAAATCACAGAGCCATCATTTCACACAGATGCACACAAACATACATAGACACATTAAACACACAACACACATACATACCGATATGGACACTTACACACAAACACATGCACATTCCTGCACACAGACACCGAGTTTTCTTTAAGATAGGGATAAGTATGTTTTTCATGACTAAGGGAATCAATGGTCAGTTGGTGAAGGCAGGAGAATGTGGCTGAGAAACATCTTTACTGTGATCAAACGGCACAGCAGATCCAAGGGGCTAAATGGCCTAATTCTGTTCCAATTTCCTATTTTGTGAAGGGATTCATTTTGGAAGTCGAAGTTGAATGCAGATTTCTTGGTCAAATGTAGGATTCATAGCAGTGTGGAGGAACAAACGAATCTTGGAGTCCATGTCTGCAGGTCTCTCATTTGCCACCTAAGTTGATAGGGTTGTTAAGAAGGCGTATGGTGTGTTGGTTTTAATTAGCAGGTAGACTGAGTTGAAGAGCCGCAAGATTATGCTGCAGGTCTGTAAAGCTCTGGTGACACCACATTTGAAATGTTCTGTTCGCCTCATTATAGAAAGGATGTGGAAGCTTTAGAGCGAGTGCAGAGGAGATTTACCAGAATGCTGCCTGGACTAGAGGGCTTGTCTTATGAAGAAAGGTTGAGGGAGCTATGGCTTTTCTCATTGGAGAAAAGAAGGATGAGACGTAACTTGATAGAGCTGAAAAAGATGGTGAGAGTTACAAACAGAGTAAATAGCCAGATTCTTCTTCCCAGGGCAGAAATGGTTGTCACGAGGTGAGCATAATTTTAAGATGTTTGGAGAAAGGTTGTGGAAGATGTCAAAGACAGTGAGACACCAGCCCCCCTCCCTCTCCCCACAAACCGGGTCCCAGGTACAGTGAGACAGCTGTGCTAACCACTGAGATATCATGTCCCTCTCCCCCTCCCCCCCAAACGGGGTCGCTGGTACTGTGAGACAGCAGTGCTAACCACTGAGACACCATGTCCTCCTCCACCTGCCCCAAGACCAGGTCCCTGGTACTGTGAGACAGCAGTGCTAATCACTGAGACATCATGCCCCACTCCACCTCCACAAACGGGTCCCTGGTACTGTGAGACAGCCGTGCTAGCCACTGAGACACCATGGCCCCCTCCCCATCCCCCCCAAACCGTGTCCCTGGTGCTGTGAGACAGCCATGATAATCACTGAGACAACATGACCCCCTCCCTATCCCCTCGAAAACGGGTCCCTGGTACTGTGAGACAGCCGTACTAACCAATGAGACACCATGCCCCGCTCCCCCTCCCCCCAAAACCGGGTCTCTGGGACTGTGAGACAGCCGTACTAACCACTGAGACACCATGCACGGCCTCTGCCTCCCCCCAAACCAGGTCCCTAGTACTATGAGACAGCCGTGCTAAGCACTGAGACACCAAGCCCCCTTCCCCCTCTCCCCAAACCGGGTCCCTGGTACTGTGGGACAGCCGTGCTAACCACTGAGACACCAGCTCCCCTACCCTCCCCTCAAACCGGGTTCCTAGTACTGTTATACAGCCGTGCTCACCCCGAGACACCATGCCCCCCTCCCCTCTCCTCAAACCGGGTTCCTGGTACTGCGAGACAGCCGTGCTCACCTCTGAGACACCATTCCCACTTCCCCTCCCCCCAAACCGATTCCCTGGTACTTTGAGACAGCCGTGTTAACCACTAAGACACCATGTCCCAATTCCCCATCCCCATCCCTCCAACCGGGTCCCTGGTACTGTGAGACAGCCGTGCTTACCACTGAGACTCTATGTCCCCTCCCCCTCCCACCAAACCAGCTCCCTGGTACTGTGAGACAGCCGTGTTAACCGCTGAGACACCATGCCCCCCTCCCCCTCCCCCACAAACCGGGTCCCAGGTACTGTGAGACAGCCGTGCTAACCACTAATACACAATACCCCCTCCCCATCCCCCCCAGACCAGATCCCTAATACTGTGAGACAGCCGTGCTAAACACTAAGACACAAAGCCCCCTTCCCCCTCCCCCCAAACCGGGTCCTTGGTACTGTTGGACAGCCATGATAACCACTGAGACACCAGGACCCCCTCCTCGAAAACCAGGTCCCTGGTACAGAGACATCATGCACCCCCCTCCCCCACAAACCGGGTCCCCGGTACTGTGAGACAGCCGTGCTAACCACTGAGACACCATGCCCCCTCTCCCTCCCCAAAAACTGGGTCCCTGATATTGAGAGACAGCCGTGCTAACCACTGAGACACTATGAAACCTCCCCCTCCTCCTGTCCACCAATCCGGGTCCCTGGAACTGTGAAACAACCATGCTTACCACTGAGACACAATTCCCCATCCTCGCCCCCTCCCCCAAAACGGAGTCACTGTGCTCGGTAATACTGGGGAAATGTAAATAAAAGTGATGAGCTTAGAGCTATGATGTTGTGGCCATAACAGAGACATGGGTTTCTTGGGGCAGGAATGGTTGCTGGATGTTCCAGGGTTTAGAACATTTAAAAAAGAATAGGGAGGAGGTAAAAAGAGGAGGGGGTGTAGCACTGCTAATCAGAGTGGGTTTCACAGCTACAGAAGTTAACATTATCGAGGAAGGTCTGCCTACTGTGTCATTATGGGTGGAAATTAGGAACAGTAAGGCAGCAATCACCTCACTAGGGGTTAATTACAGGCCCCCCAATAGAAGCAGGGTGATTGAAGAAGGCATAGGTCGGCAGATTTTGGAAAAGTGTGAATGGAATAGAGTAGTTGTAATGGGTGAGTAACTTTCCCAATATTGATTGGAACCTCCTTCCAGCAGATGATTTGGAAGGAGCTGTTTTTGTAAGGTGTGTTCAAGAGGGTTTCCGAACTCAGTACGTTGACAGGCCGACGAGGGGAGAGATAATTTTGGATTTGGTGCTCAGCAATGAGCTGGGGCAGGTGTCATATCTTGCGGTGGGAGACCATTTTGGTGAGAGTGACCACAACTGCCTCATCTTCTACATAGCTATGGAGAAGGAGAGAAGCAGGCACAATGGAAGGATATTTAATTGTGGAAAAGGAAACTATGATACTATCATACTGTGTTGCGAAGCATGGACCGGGAGCAATTGTTCCATGGAAATGGCACGAAAGATATGTGGAGACTGTTTAAGGAACAGTTGTTGCGAGTGATGCATAAGTGTGTTCCTTTGAGTCAGGCAAGAAGGGGTAAGATAAAGGAAGCTTGGATGACGAGAGCGGAGGAGCTTCTCATCAAAGGAAAGAAGGCAAATTACATAAGGTGGAGGAAGCAAGGGTTTTGCTCAGCTCTAGACGATTACAGGCAGGCGAGGAAGGAGCTCAAAAATGGTCTGAGGAGAGCCAGGAGGGGGCAGGAAAAAGGCTTGGCAGGAAGGAGTAGGGAGAATCTAAAGGCATTTGCACAAATGTGAGAAATAAGAGAATGATCAAAGAAAGAGTATGGCTGATAAGGGATAGCTTAGGGAACTGGTGGATAGAGTCTGAGGAGGTAGAGAAAGCTCTAAATGAGATTTTTGCTTCTGTCTTTACGAACGAAAAAGACTTTGTAGTGAATGAAACCATTGAGGAGCAGGTGTGCATGCTGGAACGGATAGAGATTGAGAAAGCTGATGTGCTGAAAACTTTGACAAATATGAAGACTGACAACTCGCCAGGGCCAGACCAGATTTGTCCTCGGCTGCTTTGGGAAGCGAAAATGTGATTGCTTCGCCACTTGCAAAGATCTTTGCGTTCTCGCTCTCCACTGGATTCGTACCTGAGGACTGGAGGGAGGCAAATGTAATTCCTCACTTCAAGAAAGGAAATAGGGAAATCCCCAGCAATTACAGACCAGTCAGTCTCACGTCTGTCGTCTACAAGATGTTAGAAAGGATTCTGAGGGATAGGATTTATGACCATCTGGAAGAGCATGGCTTGATTAAATGCAGTCAGCACGGCTTTGTGAGGGGCAGGTGATGCCTCACAAATCTTATTGAGTTCTTTGAGGATGTTACTCGAAACGTTTATGAGGGTCGAGTGGTGGATGTTGTGTATCTGGACTTCAGCAAGGCATTTGATAAGATTCCCCATGGTAGGATCGTTCAGAATGTCAGGAGGAATGGGATACAGGGAAATTTAGCTGTCTGGATATAGAATTGGCTGGTTGACAGAAGACAGCGAGTGGTTGTGGAACGAAAATATTCGGGCTGGAAGTCACTAGTGAATGATGTTCCACGGGCTCTGTTCTTGGGCCTCTACTCGTTGTAATTTTCATTAATGACTTGGATGAGCAGATTGAAGGATGGGTTAGCAAGTTTGCAGAGGACACAAAGGTTGGAGGTATCATTGACAGTATACAGGACTGTTGCAGGCTGAAGCACGACATTGCCAGGATGCAGAGATGGGCTGAGAGGTGGTAGATGGAATTCAAACTGGATAAATGCGAGGTGATGCATTTTGGAAGATCGAACTTGAAAGTTGAGTACAGGACTAAAGGCAGCATTCTTTGCAGTGTGGAGGAGCAGCGGGATCTTGGTGTGCAGGTACATAGATCCCTTAAACTTTCCACCCAGGTGGACAGGGTTGTTAAGAAAGCATATGGTGTTTTTGGCTTTCATTAACAGGGGAATTGAGTTTAAGAGCCGTGAGATCTTGTTGCAGCTCCATTTACTCATACCCCTATACTTATTCTCCCATTTCCTCATACTCCGACACTGAATTCTCCTGCTTTTTCATATATCGATACTAATTCTGCCATTTCCTGATATCCCAGTATGATTCTGTCATTTTCTGATGCCCGAGTTCAAATCTCGCATTTAGGAGTGCCCTACTCTAATTCTACATTTTAATGGTGACTTCAACCAAATATCTAATTTAGGTCCACTCCGCCCCACTTCCTCCATTAACTATGTAGCTGCAATGATTCTCCCATGTCGTGGTCCACTGCTGTAAATCTCCAATTTTGGCGTTTACTGCATCACATTCTCAAATTGACAAATTCTGCACTAATCCACCCTTTGGTCATGAACTGAAGAAACTCTCCCACTGAGTATTGCCTTGCCCCAACTCTCCTGTTTTGCTGTTTCCTGACATACATCTTCCACATAATGGTGCACTGCTCAAAGCTATTTTCATTATTGGCGCCCTGCATCGAATGGCCACTTTCCTGCACTTTCCAACATTTCTCCGCCTTACTGATTCCTGCCTGTGTTCTCCCATTTAACTATGCTCTGTTCCAACTCTGCATGCTTTAAGCACCCCACACCAATTCTCGAATTCAATATTGCCCTGAAACAATGCTCATGTTCATGGATATCCAAACCAACTTCTCCCAGTCTGGGGAACGCCACTCTGACTCTCTGAGATAGTGGTGCCATACCTCAATTCGCTGTTAAGGTTCCACTGTGCAATTTTTCCATTTTGTGGTTCGTGCAACAATTGTCCCAAATACAGCTTCACTTCCGTGCATCACTCTCGCAATTTCGAATCCTGCAAGAATTTCTTCTTTTCATCAGCAACTGCACCTCCACCACATTTAATATTATTCAACACCAGTTCTCCCACGTCTTCCACCAATTCTCTACTTTTGTCACATCGGCACCAACTCCACCATTATTGATGCCCTGCGTCAATTGTCCCATTGCGTTGTTTCCTGATACACTTCCTCCACGTATTGGCTTCCCTGCTCCAAAGTTTTTGTTTTCATTTCTTGGTGGGCGGACTCGAATCTCGACTTTAATGCTGCTTGCAAAATTGTTCCTTCTCAATGATTCCCTGCCCCTGTTCTTCCATTTAGAGGTGTTCTGCTAAAGGTCTTTAATGAATAGGCAATTTGTACTAATTTTCCAATGTAATGTCACTATGCAACAATTCTCCCATTTACTGATACCCAACAATTCTCCCACTGCCTGACACCCTGACACCTGTCGTGGAAATTTAATCGACTCGAATCAACTTCTAGCAAGAGCAAAGGAAAGGCTTTATTTTTCAACCTCTGCATGCAGAGCGGCCAATATACTTGGCAAAAGTGCCCTATGTAAGGGCTGCGAACAAAATTCACATATTCGTGTTATACTATTCTTATCACATGCTCAAGGACAAGTGTTAGGAAACATTAGAGCTCATATTTTCTCATTCCCATGCCTTGGACATAATTGTCTTTATGTTTTCCGAAGCTTTTTTTCTGAACTCGGCTGCTCGCAAGGCCAGGTGAAATGTTTGCAAAGTTCCACAAAGACATGCTGACTCCTCGACGCAGAATTCAGCAAAGTATTTGCATATTTCAACGAAGTATTAAATTTTGCAAAACATTCGCTGACAGATTTCACAGTAAATGTTAATTTTGTTAATTTTCCATTGCATTTTCCAAATTTTTGTCATTTTACAACAAGGACAACAACCAAATAAAAAGCCAGATAGCTATATATCAAAAAGAATTTATGAACACCAGGCATTTCCGCAGACACCACCTAACTGTAACAAAGCTTTGTGGTGGTTTTTCCATTTCCCTGGTTTGCCCGATACACAGCCCATCTTCACACGGCACATTCGTCAACGTCGTTGTGGGGTGTGGACAAGCAATCGGATCTTCCTTCTTTGGGGCCACTGATAGTTTAACATTTCGGAGCCTACTGCATTTATAAGCAAGTGGTGTAAGCAGGTACACCACTAGGGTCTTATTCAAAGCAGTATGAGTAAGACCAGTCCTACAACTAGTAGAACGATACGGGTCCATTACCCCCATCCTCCATAAGGGACGTGAGCCATCGGGAGGAGGAGTCATCTGCTCGTGGAGGCGGTCATTTAGCTGCTTTCATAACATTTATTAAACCAGTAATATTTTGGGACTCATCAGGAACATTAATACAGCACGAGGTACCTAACGTTTTGCAGACGCCCCCTCTCTCGGCTGTCAGGATGTCCAGTACGAATCGATTTTGTGTCACTGCTTCCTAACCGCCATTAACTCCATGTTAATGAGTGCTAGGCCTTCCTCCGTCTCATTTGCGAATACACCATATGCGAGGATGTTCTGCGAGTGTGTACCCATTTCAATGCAGAGGGATGCCCCTTCGAGTTCGGCAATTGCTGCCTTTTAGGGCGAACACTGTTGTGTTGGTGGACAGTATCGCAGTGTAGCAGCACCCCTTTCTCCCCAGGGGAGTGGTGGTAACCTTTCTCGCGACCTGCCCATATTAACCTGCCATCCTGATTAGATTAGATTACTTACAGTGTGGAAACAGGCTTTTCCGCCCAACAAGTCCACACACACCAGCGGAAGCGCAACCCACCCATACATTTACCTAACACCTAACACTAAGGGCAACTTAGCATGGCCCATTCACCCGACCTGCACATCCTGGTGACTGGAAGGAATCTCATGCAATGACAGAGAGAATGTGCAAACCACACACTGTCAGTCACCTGAGGCGGGAATTAAACTGGGGTCTCTGGCGCCGTGAGGCAGCAATGCTAACCATTTTGCCACCATGCCGCTCATTGTCTGACCATTGATAAAGGAACAAGCAATGTTTATGGTCGTATCATTCGTGTATGTTGCTGTACAAGAGTCATTGTTCAAGTACAGCATCAAGGTACACTGGGAGATACCCAAAAGGAGACTCCCCCGATTGGCGCAAATACACGTTTCTCCCCTGCAATCCACTATCTGGAATGCTGTGGACGGTAGCGTGTCAGGCTTGGGGCTGTAGTTAGCCTGGAGCTCGGGTGGTGACACAAGATTTGCCCAAATTGCCCCCCACTATCATGGTCAGGCTAGTCGCCTCCCGTGGAAGCAGACAGCTGGCATTTCTCGCCAGGCTCTCAGTAATTTGCTGGGCAGTCTACCTTTGGGCTGTGTGCAAACATATCCAACAAGTGTAGCCAACGTCTAATCTCTCGTTTTGTCTTATGATCAAAGCACATGCTCTGTTTATTTCACATCTAGCAATGGCCCTTTGCAGTTCCCAACCTACTTGCGTCGCATTTACGCCATTTATATCCAGCAAGCAAATACCCCTCCTGCTTTAAATTCGCTCTCTCACCACGGCCGTCTCCCTTCGGTTTCGGGTGTGTCATTAATGACCTTTGCCCGGCTTGGGGTTAGGTCCATGATCTGGTTTGATTGGTTGCCATGCCCCACTGCTACTATCGTCTGTAGTACATTCTGCACTGCATCTCGGAGAGCGGTGGTGGGGCGATAGCACCACTATATTTACCTGTCTACAGATGTCGGAGAAGGATCTATCTATTCCACAACACGAGACTCCCTCATTGCTCTTCTGAGCCTTACTTTGATCATAGAATATCTATTTCCCATGTCAGGTGCCCCTTTTGCCGTGGTGGCTACTACTAAATGCCAGTCACCGGCGCAGCATAGATCCCTGCATAAATCTTAATTATCCAATTTATAGTCGTTCTTGTTACTGAACGGCTATGGGTCGCATGTAAACATCCACTTCGTCCTTTCAGTTAAGATTACCGTCAGCTGCTGCATCCCAGACGCCCCTGCCCTTATGAATAATCCTACCAGGGCGCTTGCCAACAGTGTGAACTGGGGCAGCCCCACATTTGCTTAAGTCTTCTGATAAATACTTTCTCTAAATTGGCTTTTGTGTTGTGCGATGTCTCCTCAGTCCCAGCTGCAAGTTTGTCATGGCTGGCGTGTATCCACGTGGCTGTTCCGGCAACCTTAACAGCTATTTGTGCTGTAAGATGTACTTGAAACGGTCCCAGCCACCTCATCGCCTTCCTGTTTTCCCTCCTGAAGTCATTCAGGCTCCAGGTTATAGATCGTACATCTTCCCTTCTGCTGATTGGAGTAGTGCTGTCTTCAGTTGATTCTGTATTTGGGACAGAAGTGTAGAGAGTTTCATGCAGTAACACAACATCTCATCCTCACAGTGGCCTGTTATCTGGCTTCCCTTACGTCTCGGGACAATTCCTGTGTTTGGCCGCCTACCAAACAAAATTTCAAACGGGCTCTCCCTCTCCCTCTCCCTCTCCTCTCCTCCTAGCTCTCCCTCTCCTCCTAGATCTCATATACATTAGCACAATTGGAAGTGCCTTTGTCCATGTCATCCCTAGTTCCTCACAGCATTTTCTCAGTATATTTTTGAAGGTAGATTTTTCTCTTTCCGATGCCCTACCGCTCGTTTGGTGGTAGGCACAGTGGTATCCCATGTTTATTCCCAAATACTCACTAATCTGCTGTAGGGCATTATGGACAAATGGTGTCCCACTGTCACTACTAAGCCTAGAGTGTAGGTTTGCTCGCTGAGCTGTAGGTTTGATATCTAGACGTTTCATTACCTGGCACATGGAGGTTAGTGGGCTAGTGTAGGTTAAGTGGGCTTGGATCGGCACAACATCGAGGGCCAAAGGGCCTGTACTGCGCTGTATTTTTCTATGTTCTATGTTCTCGGTAACATCATCAGTGACGAACGCCAAGTGAAGAGAAGCTGTTGTCTCCTGCTTTCTAGATATATGTTTGTCCAGGATGGGGTTCCTGGGGTTTGTGGTGATGCCATTTCCTGTTCGTTTTCTGAGGGGTTGATAGATGCTATCTCGATATATGTCTTTTTTTATGGCGGTGTGGTTGGAGTGCTAGGCCTCAAGCAATTCTCTGGCATGTCTTTGCTTAGCCTGTCCCAGGATAGATGTGTTGTCCCAGTCGAAATGGTGTTTAAATTTCATCCGTGTGAAGGGCTACGAGGGAGAGAGGGTCGTGTCTTTTTGTGGCTAGCTGGTGTTCTGTATCCTGGTGGCTAACTTTCTTCCTGTTTGTCCTACGTATTATTTGTGGCAGTCCTTGCATGGAATTTTGTAGACGACGTTGGTTTTGTCCATGGGTTGTACTGGGTCTTTTAAATTTGTTAGTTTTGTTTAGACTGTTGGTGGGATTCCGAGGGGTCTTAATAGTCTGGCTTCCACTTCTGAGACTTCATTGATGCATGAAAAGGTAGATAGGGTTTCTGGCTGTGTTAGGTCTACTTGTCGTGGTTTGTTCCTGAGGAATCTGTGGACTGTATTTTTTAAGTATCCGTTCTTCTTGAATACGTTTTATAGGTGGTTCTCCTCTTTTTTCCGAAGTTCGTCTGTGCTGAAATGTGTGGTGGTTCGTTGGAATAGTGTTCTGATACAGCTTCCTTTTTGCGTGTCGGGTTGGTTGCTGGTGTAGTTAAGTATTTGGTCAGTGTTTGTCGGTTTGCTGTATATGCGGACACACCAGAGAATTCCGAGAGGCCTCGCACTCCAATCACAACGCCATAAACAAACACATAGATCGATTTACCATCTGTCAACCCCTCAGAAAATGACTAGGAAATGATATCACCACAAACCCCAGGAACCCCATCCATAACAAACATATAAATAGAAAGCAGGAGACAACATCTTCACTTCACTTGGAGGTTGCCACTGATGATGTTACCTAGCCAGGTAATGAAACGTCTGGATATCAAACCTACAGCTCAGCGAGCAAACCTACACCCTAAACCTCAACCTGAGCTACAAACCTTCACAATCCTTGGCACTACTAAGCCTCTCAGGGATGCTCCGTCTCGGAATTATTTCAGTTAGGAAAGCTTTCGTTATGGCACTGGCATTCTGTTTTGCCGTGGGGAACGCTTGCACCCATTTGGAAAACATATCACCGATTACCAGACAATACCTTTTTCCTTCGCAGGGTGTTAGTTCGATAAAATCCAGTTGTAAATGTTCAAATTGTTTTTGGGGTTTCAGAAGTGCTACATGACACATCTGTATTCCCTTCCCCACATTATTGTGGCACAGATAACACATAGTTCACAATATTTCTGGAAGTAATGATTAAATCCCTCAGTGTACCACTGTGCTGAAATGCTGTCACATCTCCCCTCTTTTGACACATGTTCCTTACCGTGTGTCAGTTTGGCATAGAATGGAAATAATGATCGTGATAGAAAAGGTTTAATACTGGGGCCACACCATACCCCTTACCTCAAACTGCACTCTGCTTTTTTCCCACTCAAACGTTTCTTTGTGGGCGGCACGGTGGCACAGTGGTTAGCACTGCTGCCTCACAGTGCCAGAGACCCGGGTTCAATTCCCGGGCGACTCTCCGTGTGGAGTTTGCACATTCTTCCCGTGTCTGCCTAGGTTTCCTCCGGGTGCTCTGGTTTCCTCCCACAGTCCAAAGATGTGCCGGAAAGGTGAATTGGCCATGCTAAATTGCCCGTAGTGTTAGATAAGGGGTAAATGTAGGGGTATGGGTGGGTTACGCTTCGGCGGGGCAGTGTGGACTTGTTGGGCCGAAGGGCCTGTTTCCACACTGTAAGTAATCTAATCTAATTCAAGCCTGGACTTCGACTCTGACTCCCGTCCGTCTGCTGTTGGGGTAAGGATTTTTGTCATTCCCATTTCAAACTGATCATTTACCAGCTGCTGGGCTGCCGTCCTTGCCGCTGAGTCTGCCCTTGCATTTCCTTGAGAAACAGAATCGTTATTTTTCGTGTGGGCATCATACGTAAACACAGCGATTGATTTAGGCAATAGGACCGCTTCCAAAATGTCAGAAATCTGATCACGGTGTGTGATGGGCTTTCGGGTGAAGGTCAAGAAGTCCCTGTATTTCCACAGGGTTCCAACATCATGTGCAACTCCGAATGCGTATCTGCTATCAGTTAAATATTCGCTGTCTTTCCCTTGGCCAATTTACATGCCTCAGTCATGCGCTCACAGTTGAGAAGGGAGCGATCCCACTTTGAATACCTCATGGGTAGTTACTACAGCATACCCAATACAATTCTGGCCTATCTCCTTGCTCCTCAATGCTGACCCATCCACACAAAAAAATGCCATATTTGGATTCTGAAGTGGTGAATTCTGCAAGTTTTGTCTAGGCAGCACATTTCATTAATTACAGGGGTACAATCATGTGGGTCTCCGTCTCCTTCTCTCGTGAGAGGACTAGCAGTATTAAGGATGTTACATCGTTTTACTGCAATGTTAGGTTTCTCCAAGAACACAGTATTGTATCTGAGTCAACGTGCTGCCGACGTATGTGCTGTCTTTTGCATGTGCGATCAGTTTGGTTAAGTCGCCATAGCCGATTATATCGCAACCACAGCTCGCAGGCATTTACGCAATCCTGCCGCTACGAGGTCAAGCTTAGCCGAAAGATAAGCTGCCAGCCGGAATTTTCCCCCATGATCCTGCAACAACACAGATGTCGTGCAGCCATGTTTTTCATCTACCATTTGACAGAAGGCTTGTTTGGAGTCGGAATCCCCAGTGTAGGTGTACTTTGAAACATCTTTTTCAATTCAACTCGGCCGCTGGGATCCATTGTAACGGACCTTGGTTCTGCTACCCTTTTCCATGGGCCATGTCACTTCAGGGCGCCTCAAGATTTGTGTAATGTGGGATAAACGTTCTTTAGTACGAGCGTATGCCCAAAAAGGATAGCAATTGTTTCCTCATGTAAGTCCTTGGAATTTGCTGAATTACTTGCACTCTGTCTTGACCTTCCTTTGGTCTTCCCTTGTTCAGATATGAAGTGACCGAAGAACTTCACCTGTTGTTGCATAAATCGAAGCTTTGCGAGACTGGCTTTGTGCCCTTCCCTCGTGCAATGCAAGGGAATCCTTCTCACATTGTTCCTCTGTCAGTGCTACTATTAAGCAATCGTCTACAGATTGCTGAAGCGCAGACCCAGGGGTGAAAACAAGAGTCTCCAGACTCCTGCATAGAGCCTCATTATATATGGTGGGTGACTCACAGTAACATTGACAAAGTCGTGTGAACTCGTAAGATTTCCCTTTGAATGAAAAAGCGAACCAGAATTGACGATCTGGATGCACCATTCCACTAAAGAATGTATTTGCTTAATCCACAGCAGAGAACCATTTACTGTCCGGTGGAAATTGAGCTAATACAGTTTAGGGTTTGGGAACATTTGATGCGCGCGGGACAACACTGTTATGGACTGCCTGCAGGTCTTGAACAAACCTGCATTCCTCCGGTTCACTTGGAATTTTTGCCTTTTTGATCAGAAAAATGGGAGTTCTCACCGGTGAGTTTACACAGGGGATTATCTCTCTAGCCTTTGGGAAGGACTGAAAGACTGGAGTAACTACGTCCATGGCCTCGGGTTTTAACGGGTATTGTGCTCTGCAAGGACGACACTCCGACTTCGTGGTCACTCATATTGGTTCACAACCTCGTATATGACCCACATCATGTTTGCCTTTTACCCATAATTCAGTAGGGACCGTTATTAATCTTGGGTCTGAGAAGTTTATCTTAGGGAAACGCCAGGCCAGCCTTCTAGGCTCTTCAGGGCTAGAGGGGGTTACCTTGACTGTTCTATTGCCTGAGTTAGACAAATTAATTTCTTCCTATATGTCCGCACATCTGCATTGAACCACATACTCACATCGTCCCAGAACACCCAACATTTCGTTCTTTATGCCTTTAGTCCCCATGGCCCCAAATCCTGCCACCAATCACTGGACACCTTCGCTAGTGATGCGCGAGGAGCATAGCCTTCCACATCAAAAATATAGAGCTTACTTGCCGTCGCAGGTACTTTACATAAGGTCACACTGACTGCACATCTGTCATCTCTTCAATAAAATTCGCACAATAACAACTGACCTGGTTTAACCAATCTTCTGAACCAATACTTCTCTTATGGTTCCTCAGGGCTATCATGGTGTATGTGTGCTGTGCAGTGCAGCATATTCCCCCAAAAACAAATCGGTGTTAATAGGGTTAACATGGTTTCTTGCTTCCAGGCCGAGTGAATTGCTCACTGAACTCATTGCTATCTGGCTTACTCGCCACACATAGACATACACCAGGGGTCTTGGGTTGTATTTTACAGTTTACACTTGTGAATTCTCCCTTTGAATTACCTGCAAGCCCGTCGGAGTACTGAGCAAATACAACCCCAGTCTCACTATGAGATCCCGAGCCATCAAATGTAAAGGACAGAATTCCGCTAACAAAATTGAGAATTAGAATGGATACACATTTCTTATTTCACACAATATGGGTGCGGTAAAACTCTCTCATATCACGACGCCTGATGCCTCCATTGAGTTCAGGAACATTCTACTCATCTTTATTGGTGTCAACTCTCTGAACTGTCTTGATTTGAGGAGTCAATATGCTGGCAATGTATCTACCAAAAAGGTAACTGGTGTACCTCCCACATATAACATAGAGGTAGGCATCGACATATACGCATCATTGTTATATTGAACATATTGTCCACACTTCGCAATCTCAATGTTCAATATAGAGTTGGGATACATCTCAGTGCCCGTTATGTTAGTAGAAGTGATAGCATTAGGGATTCTTCATTGCCAAGTATAAAGGAAAGAGGTTAACCTGTACCTTGTGGCCTGCCCACCTCAACCTCAGTCGTCCCCTGTCAGTCATCATGCTGTCCAGCCTCCAGGAGAGATTGAGGCTGTCTGTGCGGGCACTGTCTTGACCAGTGGTCCATTGCTCCGCAAACAAAGCACCAGCCAGATCTATCTCTGCAAACGCACTTCCACGATCCCTTCCTCTTTTGCGAACTCCACATGTGCCTCTCTCTTTTCCCGCAGTTCCTCCTTCCAATGGCTGAACGACCATTTGCATCATAATAAGCTGAGGTTCATGTGATTGCTGTTCTATCTTTAATTCCCGGTTATGGTTCTCTTGAGCCAGTAGTTTTTCAGCATGTATCACGTATTGTTCTATCAAATTCAACTTTCCCGTGTCCCAGGTAATAAACGTATATTATTACCTATTTTGTTGTTTCGTACTTCATTCCATTGATGAAGCTGCTCCTCAGGTGTGTCTCATACGATGTGATCTCTGCCGTCGTTATGTCCTTGGGTGGTATCAGTCCACAATAGACGTTATCGACTTTCGTGAGGCGCTAAAGGTACTGGGACATTGTCTCGACTTCTTTAGGGATTCTTGCTTCAATTGATTGTGGGTACGATATGCTATTGGTAATTCAGCAGACCCCGAGGCAGCGACCGTTGACTTGGAATCTTCGTGAAGTGGATCTCCTAGGGGGGCTGTAGCTCTTCGAGGGCACCCATTAAGGTCAGGATCTGATCCAGTCTTAAGACACTGTCCAGCTTCATTAGGATGTTTTCCGTGTGTCTGTGCATGTGCACTGGTGTTTGTACGTGTACTTGATCTATCTTTATTTCGAGATTTTCTTTCCCTGAAATCAGGCTAAGCTTTCAACATGTGATAAGCACTCCAATTCACAGGTTCTATTTTACCCTTCCGTTTCTCCTTCTTTCTCTCCTCCAATGGTGACTTCAGCATTTGCAACTGAATATTACTAAAACTTCCTTCCTCCAGAAAAACACATTCCTTGATTTACATTTTTAACTGTTTTTCAGAAACTGGGCCATAATTATTCAGCATATATTCTATTTTTTCTTGACCATTCCGAGTTGTCTGTCGACCCTCTTTTTGTTTGCTCTTGCTGGAGCCGATTTTCATGGATATTGGAAAAGTGTTCATCTCTCTGTCTGTTTCTCTGTCTGTCTATCTGTCTATCTCTCTCTCTCTCTCTCTCTCTCTCTCTCTCTCACGATACCATAATCTTCTCTTGGCCAATATAACTTGCTTTTACCTCCGGAGGTCCCGTCTCATTGGGCGCGACCGCCTCATTGCCTTGGTTTTCATAAACCAAGAACCCACGTAACCGGTACAGCTTTGGTGACTCCAACGCTGCCCATGGTGGCTCCAAGTCTCAAACCACCGTTAATCTTGCTGTCTCTTAAACTCTCTAGAGTTGAGTTTTACTCGAATACTGCACGTGAGTTCACTGGTCCCTCTTCCTGGTTCGTCTATTCTCTTCAAACGAGTCTCTATGTCGGATTTAGCCACAACTCTTACCCTGACCCTATTCGATTTGGAACGCGACTCTGGGGCGATCCACTTATCCCCAGTACTCTCACTCAAAGGGGCCAATTCAGTGCTCGAAACAAAGTGAAAGACCTTCAAGGCATTGGTGCATACACCTCCTGGGAATCTTCAAAATCTTACCCAGTTGCAGGGTCCCAGGCGAGCTCCCGATTTTACTGACGTGGAATTTCAATCGACACGACGCAAATGCTACCAAAAGGAAAGAAAAAGTTTATTTTTGAAATGTGCAGAATGGACCCGACACATTTGCAAGACGCCTCATAAAATGGACGCCTGATGGTTTTCACATATTCCCTTTATACTACATATCATCTTGCCTCATCACACCTCAAGCCAGGAACCTGGATCAGTCGAGTTCCTTTCCACACATGGAGTTGCTTTTTCTAATTCATTGACTGCTGATATAATAGATTATTGGCCTTGAGAATCAGCTGAAAATTAGGTTGAACTTTACATTTTTTCTGTCTTTTAGCAAAGTTAGGTCCATACTTCTTTGTTTCAACCATGCTTTCACAGATTTCACCAAAAATGATAATTTTCATTTACAGGGGATCAGGCTGACAGTGACTCAATAAGTGTGATGGAGTGAGGATGATAGTGACACAATGAGGGTGAGGTGTCAGCGTGGTAGTGACGCAGACTGTGTGAGTGGATCAGGCCGATAGTTACGCAGTGCGGGGGGGGTCAGAGTGATAGTGATGCAGTAAGTCTGAGGGATCAGATCAATAGTGACACAGTAAGTGTGAGGTGGTCAGGGTGATAGTGAAGCACTTCATGTGAGGGGTCAGTGTGACAGTGACGCAGTAAGAGTGAGTGGTCAGGCTGATAGTGACGCAGTAATTGGAAGGAGATCAGGCTGATAGTGATGCAGTCAGTGTTACAGTGTCAGGCTCATCCTGACGCATAAAGTGGGAGGGGACAGGGTGATAGTGACGTAGTAAGTGTGATGGGGTCGGGCAGAGACTGACGCAGTGAATTTGAGACAGTCAGGGTGATAGTGAGGGAGGAAGTGTGTGCGTTCAGGCTGGTAGTGACACAGTAAGTTGAGGGTGTCAGGCTGATAGTGGCCAATAAAAGTGAGGTGTTAGGGGAATAGTGACGCAGTCAGTGTGAGGTGTCAGGCTGTTAGTGATGCGGTAAGTGTGAGGGGTCAGTCTGATAGTGAAGCAGTAAGTGTGAGCGGGTCAGGCTGATAGAGACGCAGCAAGTGTGGTGGGGTCAGGCTGATAATGTCACAGTATGCGTGAGGGGTCAGGCTGATACTGATGAAGTAAGTGTCGGTGAGTCAGAGTGATCCTAATGCACGAAGTGAGAGGAGACAAGGTGATAGTGACGCAGTGAGTGTGAGGGGGTCAGCGTGATGGTGACAGAGTAAGTGTGAGTGTTCAGGCTGATATTGATGCAGTATGTTCTGGGCGTCAGGCTACTACTGGCCAGTACGTGTTAACTGACAGGGTGATAGTGATGCAGGAAATGTGAGGAGTCAGACTGATAGACACGGTGAAATTGTGAGGGGTCAGGCTGATAGTGATGCGGGAAGTGTGCGAGTGTCAGGCTGATAGTAACGCAGTAAGTGTGTTGGGAGCAGAGTGATAGGAACGCAATAAGTGTGAGCGGCTTTGGATGATAGTGACAGGTCAGTATGAGGGGGAGGATGGTAGTGATCCAGTGAGTGTGAGGTGTCAGGATGGCAGTGAAGCAGACTGTGTGAATGTGTCATTGTGATGGCGACATGGCAAGTGTGATAGGGTCAGGGTGACAGTGACGCAGATGCTTTCAGGGGGTCAGGTTGTAGTGATGCAGTAATTGTGAGGGGTCAGGGTGAGAGTGATGCAGTGAGTGTGAGATGTCAGTGTGATAGTGACGCAGAACATTTGAGGGGCTAGGCTTATCGTGACGCAGTATGGGCAAGGGGTCAGGGTGACATTGATGAAGATGCACTCACAGGGCCTGGTTGTAATAAAGCTGTAAGTGTGAGTGTCTCAGGCTGATAGTGATGAAGTAAATGCAAGGTGGTAAGGCGGTTAGTGATGTTGTAAGTGTGCAGGGGTAGTGTTAGAAGTGACGCAGTAAATGTGAGTGTTGAAGCTGATAGTGACACATTAAGTTTGAGGGACCAGGCTGATCTTGACGCAGTAAGTGTGACGTTGTCAGGATGATAGTTACGCTGTAAGTGTACGGGGGCACAATGATCTTGACGCAGTAAGAGTGGGGAGTCAGGGTGATAGTGACGCAGTAAGCATGAGTGGGTAAGCCTGATCGTGGTGCAATATATGTGAGGAGGTCAGCCTGGTGGTGGTGCAGTATGTGTGAAATGGTCAGGCTGATATTGATGCAGTGTGTTAGGGTCAAAGTGATCGTGACACAATAGGTGTAAGCAGCTCAGGATGATAGTGACACAGTGGATGTGAGATACCAGTGTGATAGTGACGCAGTAAGTGTAAGGGGTCAGGATGACAGTGACACTAAGTGTACGGCCCTCAGTGTGATAGTGCCACAGCAAGTGTGGGGTGTTAGGGTGTAAATGACGTCGTAAGTGAGAGAGGGGCCTTGCGATAGTGAAGCAGTAAGTGTGAGGGAGTCAGGCTGATAATGACACAGTCAATGGGATGGGGCAGTGTTTTAGTGACAAGATAAGTGTGAGACGTCAGTCTGATACTGACACAATAAATGTGATGGAGTCAGTCTGACAGTGACACAGTAAGTGTAAGGATTCAGGGTGATAGTAACATGGGAAGTGTGAGGGCGTGACTGAAAGTGACGCAATAAGTGTGTGGCGGTGAGGCTGATGGGGACGCAATAAAAATTAGGCCGGCAAGGTGAAAATGGCAAAGACTGTGTGAGTGGGTCAGGGTGATAGTGACGCAGTAAATGTGAGGAGGTCAGAGTGCGAGTGACACAGTAAGTCTGAGGGGTCAGAATGATATTGACGCAGTAAGTATGAAGGGGTCAGGCTGAGAGTGACGCAGTCAGTGTGAGGGGGAGAGTTTTAGTCATATACTAAGTGCGAGGCATCAGTCTGAAACTGATACGAAAAGTGTGAGTAGGTCAGGGTGATATTGACGCAGTACGTCTGAGGGTTCAGGCTGATAGTGACGGAATCAGTGTGATTATGCAGAGTTTTAGTAACATGGTAAGCGTGAGGCGTCAGTCTGATACTGACACAAAAAGTGTGTGGAATCAGGCTGATAGTGACGCATTAGGTTTTAGGTGTGAGGGTGATATTAACATAGGAAGTGCGAGGGCGTCACTGATAGTGACGCAATATGTGTGTGGTTGTCAGGCTGATAGTCACGCAGTAAAAATGAGGATGTCAAGGTGAAACTGGTGCAGTTTGTGTGAGGATGGCAGATGGACAGTGATGCAGTAAGTGTGAGGGGTTCACGCTGATATTGAGGCATGCAAGTGTGAGGGGCCAGGTTGATAGTGACGCTGTGTGCTGGCGGGTCCGGCTGATAACGACGCAGAAAATGTGAGTGTCTCAGTGTGACAGTCATGCATTACGTGTGTGAGGGTCAGGGTGATAATGACAGAAAAAGTGTGAGGGGGTCAGGTTGATAGTGATGCTGTAATTGTGAGCTTGATCAGCGTGATAGTGAGAGGCTCAGGCTAATAGCGACACAGTAATTGTGAGGGGGTCAGGGTAGTAGTGACGCAAAACCTGTGATCGGGTCAGGCGAATAGTGATGCAGTACATGTGAGGTGTCAGGCTGATAGTGACGCAGTAAAGGTGAGAGTGTTGGTGTGCTAGTGATGCAGTAAGTGTGAGCCGCTCAGGATGATAGTGACACAGTAAGTGTAACGAGTCAGGATAATAGTAACATAGGAAGTGTAAGGACGTGACTGATCGTGACAAAGTAAGTGTTTGGCAGGCAGGCTGATAGTGACGCAGTCAAAATGAGGGTCTCGAAGTGAAAGTGGGGCAGTAAATGTGAGGGCACCAGATGGATAGTGATGCAGTAAGTTTGAGGGGTTCACGCTGAAATTATGGCGGTAAATGTGAGGGGTCAGGTCTATAGTGATGCAGTAAGTGTCGGCGCGTCAGGCTGATAGTGATGCATTCAAAGACCAAATATCCAAGGCTCACTGTAGTGCTGAATAGCGAGACTTCTCAAGGCTAAGATAAAAATCAATATTTCTCATCCTGGTCATAAATCACAATGCTTCATTGTTAAATTGTCCTCTCCTGCTTCTATATTCACCAATGAGGGAACAAAATGTAATTGCACCACCCTGTTTATCTCTTCAAATATTTTGCAACTCTCAATGAGATTACCTCTCTTGTGTTGAAACTGTTAAAAAACGAACGGATTTGCCCAATTTCAATTCACAGGACTAACGTTCATCCATGATATCAAGGCTAATCACCATTCGTGGTATTTCTCATATGACATTAGTATCTTTCCTAAATTGAGGATTATAATTCCTCATACTGTAGTCCAAGTGCGGTCAAACTGAGCCACAATACATTGGAAATAATGCTTCGTTCTCGTGCCCTGAAATCCTTCTGCAGCTTTCACAACAGACTTCTACAACTGCTACTAGACTTCAATGACTTACTAAAAACTTCTCCAAGATGCAATTCTAAAAATCTGTGCATCAGACTTTCTTCTTCAAATCTTCGACAAATAAACTCCACATATTTCCCTCCTGACAAGTAGGATAAAGTCAAATCGTTGCTATTTATCAAATCATGAGGGACATGGATAGGTTGACTCGTGTTTTTCTGCTGGTGAGGAAGTCAAGACTTAGAAAACATCGGTTTAAAATTAGTGGGTAAGGATTTAAAAGGGACGTCAGGGGCAACTTTTTCAGTCGTGTCCATAATGAGCTGCCAGAGAAATTGTTGGAGACTGGTACAACTGTAACATTTAATGGCATCTGGATGGATATATGAGTAACAAGGTTCAGAGGGATGTAGGCCAAAAGTTGGCAAATGGGACCTAATAATTTAGGATAACTGTCCTCAATGGTCAAATTGGAAAGAAGGGCCACTTTCCGTGTTGTATTGTTCAAGGACTTGATGACTCTAGAACAACCGCAAAAACTTTGCAAATAATTCCGTCAAGACGATTTCAAGTTCCAAATCATCGGTCAATCATCCTCTCTTGTGCTCACAAGTTCATTACTTGATGTCAGAACTTACGGATTAGTTGGTTCTGCATTCTTTCTAATTCCGACTTTTTTTTACGAATGTAGCTGGTGTTTATGGACTTAGCATCAACATTTCTAATACCATATTTTGATGAATATTAAAACACAACTTTGGTACCAGATGATGAGCAATTGAGTCAACATCGATCGGACACAGTGAGACAATGATCCTCTCTTCATGTGGTGTACATCCGTGACTCTAAAATTCGATGAAGAATCATTCCCACAACTTCAGCTTTGTCAGGATCTAGTTTGCGGTGAAAGCCTGACAATCTACTAAGGGAACGTTCGTCTGGGTCTCTGCAAAGGATTTGGCGAAATCTTTGGGTCTTGACAATTTGTTCTTCAAACAAAGTCCATATTTCATGAATTAAGTTATTTTACTATGAAAATTGGCTACTTTCCGGCAGCTGTGATGGCCGAGAGGTTAAGACGTTGGATTTGAAATCCAATGGAGTCTCCCTGCGCAGGTTCGAATCTTGCTCACAGCGTTGAATCTTTTAAAAGTCATTAATTCCTTTGCAGAATTTGGATTTCGTGGAGCTTGAGCTTTGCATTCAATCGAAAGTAAATTTTCAACTGTGAAGAATCCGAAGTAATTTCAAGACGTCTAATTGAATAAATTATATGTCGAGACACAAAAAGCCACCAACTTCCAACACGAATCAGTTTCAAAACATTTGTCGGACTATCGTGAAACTTGGATGTTCCGGGGGGGGGGGGGGGGGTGGAATTAAGCAAAACAATAAGCAATGCAATACATTTACCTGCAGGTGATGACTTTTTTTTAGGATCAGTTGAAAGTCAAGCTGAGAAAGTGCAACCTAATTTACAACTGACTCTCAAGGCCAATAATCTATTATATCAGCAGTCAATGAATGAGAAAAAGCAACTCCATGTGTGGAAAGGAACTCGACTGATCCAGGTTCCTGGCTTGAGGTGTGATAAGGCAAGGCGATATCAGTGGAGTAGAAATTACTGGAAATATTTGAAATGGAATGTTACCAGTCTTCTGCTGTCCACATTCGTAAGAAACTGTGCATTACGAACTGAATTTGAAAATTAACGATGAAAATCACACTTAGCCCTCTGCTTGTGGTGTGGCATTGTTCAGAACAATAGGTTGTTGTTGAGGCTAAAATTGACCAAAATAATCGATGGGGATCTTATCCACGGCCTTCGTTGGAGCGGTTGGTGTGAAGAGCTCAGCATGAAGAACCAAATGCCAATTATTCATCTTGGCTATCTGAATTGCTTAGTTAAACATACTCCCAGTTTAATGTAAAAACATTTGCTCTCAGAGCTAGATGTTTTCATGTCAGCATGTTCCGATCTGAGAAGTAACTCCATGGCGTAGATGTGACTTAAATTTTGACTCTAACGTCACAGATGTTGACACATTTCTGCACCAAAACAGCACAACCATTGGTCTCAAATCAAACTGAACAAAGGACTAGTTCACTTAGACACTTCCTTTCTGCAGACTCTGCCAATGGACCATTCAGGCCCGATGTAGGAATAGGGCGTGGTGACATCTGTTCGCAAGTGGATCACTTCATTCTTGCTCACGATCCATAAACCGTAATTAATTTTGAACTTCTTAGCCATCAGCATGATAAGTGGTATATAATGCACAGGTTTGCTTCTCGAAAGAAAGAGCGAAATCTTATTCAATGGAGACGCAAATTCAAGTTGTCCCTGGTCGACCAGAAGACAGATATCGCGAAACAAAGTGAATACAGAAAACAATCAATGTTTTCTGGGAGTCAAAAAGATGTACTGGGAGAACGGAAACATATATTTGGAACTAAAGTCACATACCACTTCCAGATTAAATGTTCTTGAACCGTATCTTAATTTGTCCTTCATGTCCACCATTGCTGCAAACATTATCTTAACAACTCAGTACTTTGTGTTCTTTGATATTATCTCCTCATGTTTCTCTTGATTTTGAAACTAAAACCGAGCAATAGCAATGCACCCTATTTCACTTTCAAAGATCAGAAGAGGACCAATTTATAAGAGAACAGAAATAAAGCTACGTCTGTCTTCCGACAGAAAACACAGTTACGATTTCGACTACAAAAAGTCTTCTTCAGAAGTCTGCGCAATGAACTCGAAATAGTAGACCGAAAATCAAAAAAAAGAAGCCATAATGCACCACCCGCAAGCGCATCAAGTCCTACTCGAATATGCTGTATTACTACTCTCAACATCAGTGGAGAACGGAACAAAGCTCATTCTGCAGTTGTCAACCTGTTGTGACGTAGTTTATAAAGTCAGAAATATGATTAGGTAAAAAGCGGGATGAAAGATGGATATCAAAAGTCTGAAAAAAGCAAGTGCGTGCTTTGCTTTGAAGAAGGTTGGCAGTGATAAAAATGGAAATTAACTACAGTGAGGGGGGCTTAATTAATACTCAGAATCGTTGCAACACATAGGGACGCAATTCTTTTTGTTAGGTTTCTGTTCTGCCATTTTATAATCACGACTGCTGACGGGTTTGGTTTCCATTCCAGGCTTAAGTGACTGCCTGATGGAAGTTTGCACATTCGCCCAATTTCTGTGTGGTAGCTCTGGTTTGCTGCCACATTCTAAACATTTGCAGGTTATTTGGATTCGCCATTGAACGCACACGGTTACAGAGACAGTGATGTGGAGAGTGTCTGGATAGGACGTACTTCAGAGGATTTTAGTGAACTTAAATAGACAGAGTGGGGATAGTCTGCTGTTTCCTGGGTAAGCTACATGGACAGAGAGGGGTCAGGGTATTCTTCCCTGAGGGAGAGACATTGACAGAGTTGGGTTAGTTGCTCTTATCTGTGTCAGTCACGCAGATACAGTAGGGTCAGTCTGCCCTTCCCTGGGCGAATTTCTTTCACAGAGTGGTGACAGTCTGCTCTTCCCTGCCTGAGTGAAACAGAAAATTATCTTCCCTCGATAATTTATGTTGACAGTCTGGCTTCCGTCTGCTCTTCTCTGGCGAGTTACATTGGTTGAGTGGGGTTAGTGTTCATTCATTGGGTGCGTGCCATAGACAGAATGGGATCAGTCTGCTCTTCCATGAGTGAATGACATTCATAGACTGGGGTCAGACTGCTCTTCAGTGAATGACTTATATTGACCGTGTGGGATCAGTCTGATGAGTTACACTGAGAGTGTGGGGTCAGTCTGCCTTTCCCTCGGTGAGTAATAGTGACGGAGTGGCGTCAGTTTGCTATTCCCTCAGTGCGTTACATTGACAGAGTGGCATCAGTCTACTCTTTCCTGTGCGAGTTACATTGTCAGAGTGGCATCAGTCTGCTTTTCACGGAGTGAGTTATTTGGACAGTGTGGGATCAGTCTGCTCTTTTCTGGGTGAGTTGCATTGACAGAGTGGCGTCAGTCTGCAATTTCCTAGTTGTGTTAAAGTGATCGCGTGAGGTCAGAGTGCTCTTCCCTGGTTGAGTCACATTGACAGATTGGGCTTCATCTGGTCTACCCTGGGAGAGTCATATTAACAGAATGGGGTCAGTCTGCTCCTTTCTTTGTGAGTAATATCACAGTGTGACTCAGTCTGTTCTTCCCTGGGTGAGCTACGTTAAGAGAGTGGTGTCAGTCTGCTCCTCCACGGGCGTATTACTTTCTCAGAATCGTGAGAGTCTGCTCTTCTCTGTTTGAGTTTAACAGCAAGTATGGTTTCATTACTGTCTTAATTGGATGATTCACATAGACAGAATGGAATACGTCTTCTCTTCTCTGAGTGAGTTACTTTGACAGAGTGGGGTCAGGCTCGTCTCCCTGCTTGTGTTTCATTGACAGAATCAGATCAGCCTGCTCTTTCCTGGATGAGTGAGAGAGACAGAATGGGTCCAGCCTGCTCTTCTCTGAGTGGTGTCAGTCTGCCATTTGCTGGGTGAGTTACATATAAAATGTTGGGTCAGTCTGCTCTTCCCTGGATGAGTAACATTGACAGAGTGGCGTCAGTTTGCACTTCCCTGGGTGAGTTACATTAACAGAGTGCGGTCAGGCCATAATTTCCTCGTTGAGTTACATTGATCGTGTGATGTCAGACTTCTGTCCCCTGGTTGAGTTACATTGACAGAGTGGGGTCCATCTGCTCTTCCCTGGGTGAGTTACCTTAGCAGTTTGGGGTCGGTCTGCTCTCCGCAATCCAGGAAGTCCATCTCTAGCGGTTTCTTGTCAGTACCTCCAAACTAAGGATTTGAGGAGTTAACAAAAGTAACTCGTCCCCTACATCTTTGGGATAATTAGGGATGGGCAGTGAATCTTACCTCATTGAAAGACAACTGTGTCCCAGAAATGCATTTCTAATAATTGCATGTTCTAATTCGACACTGCAAGCTGTCGGGAATAACTTGAGGAGGGGTGCAGGGTAGAATAATTAAAGTCAAATGCACTGATGCCTCGGAGACATAACACAAGCTGTGAGTGTGGAGCTGATGGTGCAAGGCTCAGTGTCAGTGCTATTGGTTCAGCATTTATTGCTCACTGTTCGTAATGGCTCTCACACCACTGCTGTCAATTCACAACAATGAGCCTGATCATCTTGGTTTGAAAATCCCTGCGTGTGTATTAACGTGGTTAATGGGACACGAGAGGAGATGAGCACATCCTCTTTATTCTGTCAGTTTAAACAGACGAAAATATCTGTTAGATGCCAATGCAAGAGGATTCTGTCTTTTTCTGTGCCTTTTTAGTGGGGCATGCTCAGCATTGAAATGTCTGTTTTTGCACAAGCAGAGTTTGATTGCCATTCGAACTGAGCAACATTAATACATAAAACGCGTTTTCGAATTCCTGTGATCAAGTGGTTCAGGCATTGCACATATGGACGAGAAATCTGGCTTTTAACGTGGCGCCATGGCTTAGCTGGTGAAAGCAGCTCCCATCACACTGGTGCCTGCTCATTGTATTGAAAGCTCGTTATTTCTCGCAAGTATTGTGTTGTTGATCGAGGAACTGTGTGTCCTGTTTGAATTGCTGTACATTCTGATTTCGCGTTCCGGCTTCATTTTCCTGGTTTAAATCCAGTAGTGTAGGTTGCTGTTTTTAACTACTATTTTAACATGGAGATTCTTCCCGCAGGTCCACATGCACTTCTGCTTCTCATCCTCTTATTCTCATTCCTTCATTCCCAGTTTTGTAGAAGTTAAGTGGTGAGGCAGGAGACACTGCAGCATTCCCAGGAAATGTTGTGGTAATGGCACTGACACCACGACATGATCACCCTTATTCTCTGCTCTCACCATTCATTCGTTGTACACCAACAGTAAATGCATCGTCGTTCTTCTTCAGCTATCATGTAATTACTTTCTTTTTCTGTTGGATAAGGAATTCAAGTTTAACTTCGAAAAGGTCTTTAGATTTTGAGGAAGAAATGTCTCCTTGCCTCAGATCGAAGTGACAGACGCATTATTCCGAGAATGTGAGATTACTTCGACCGACTCCAGCCAGGCGTCAGAAAGCCTCTCAGCAGTTCGAATCTCAAACTGTCTCTGAATGTCAGGCTTTTCAAGAGAAGAAATGGGAAATGAGGGATATGGACAGCCAGAGAGTCGGAGAATGTGAAAAAGGCCCAGGAGTATACAGAGACAAATATAGAAAAAACAAAGACACATATTGAGGCAGACACTGAAAGAAACAATTCTCCATTCGGCCTGACTCCTAAATAACGGAAACTAAAAGGAAATGTAGCCATTAAAACATAGCCTTCCACCAGCTCAGGAAAATGAAAGTAGCATGACAGCTGATTAAGTCCTTTTAAGATCGTAAATTCGATGTTTGTAAGCTCAAGAGTGATTTTGTTAAATATCCTGATTCGACAGGTAAGATTATCATTTTCCCAACAGTATAATCTAGAAATCTATAACTAGCCTGTTTCCTGTCCATCTTAACAAAAAAAAAACTGTTTCTCTCCACAGATGTTGCCAGGTGTAGCAAGTTCCTCTATCAATTTTCGTTTTTAGTTCATATTTCCAAAACCTGTATCTTTTTGTTTTTGATAACCTGGCACAAAACCAAGCATTGCCAGGTTCGGACCAGTAGTAAGAAATACTGGTACCACGATATATTTGCACAATAAAATATGCATTCCCTGTCCGAGAATAGACCCAACACTATTGCGGTTAGAGTTCCAAATCCTAACTACGAGATTACACGGAATGAAGACAGACGCTCTTGCGCTTATTCTCAATGAAATGGATTTGCCATTTCATTTCTGATCAGTTTCACTGCAGATTGGTTTCTACTCGTCTTCAAGTTTTGCAGAATGGAAAATCCCATTTAGCCCATGGTGCAGTCTGGTTTAAAGACATTCATCGATTCTATTCCCAGTTTCCAGCTTTGGTCCATAACCTTATGTGTTCTGATGTTTCCAGTGCAAATAGCAGTGAGGTTCTCGCTTTGATCTTAGATGACACAACAATGGGATTGAAGTTTGACATAGTCACACTGTGTTATTACTCACGTCGTGTCTCCCACGGAATGAGACACAGACACATTCCCCGAGAGTGGCAGAGTTCTCAGGATTTGACCAGCTCCTTGTGCTTCACTTCAGATGTCCGCTCCAACATGCAAGTTCAACCGCCAAAAGGCAGTTTTTGGTTAAACCAAAGCCAGTTCTACAGACAATGAGAGACGTTGCTCTAAGCTAGAATTTGAAGTGGACGAAAGAAACTGAAAATTCGAAAACCCAAACCCTTCCATTCCTGACAGACAACAGGAATGGACTAACTCGCTGCATCCTCGTGATTTTAAATGCGTACCGACAATCCCCTAATTCGACGTGTTACCAATTCCGTCACTGACCCAAAGACCAGGTCTGACTGTGACAGTTTGTCTATAGGTAATGTAATCATCCACATCAGGGAAGCAGCATTCACAAGGTGAAAAAGCAGCAAACATAATCACTGTCACTGTTTCACTTGGAATGCCCCACTCTGTGAAACATTTCATTACACTGTACTTTCACACTTGAAGTGTTTTACATTCCAGAGCCTGAACTAATTCAGCGAGAAACCACTGGTCATTTCGGGCCCGTCATCCGGAATGAGGCGAGTTAAACGGTGCCTTTCTTGCTGCCAACACATCAGCGCAGCTCAAAACGAGCTCGTGTTAGCATCAGTCTTTACTTAACTTGCTGCAATATATCTGCTGAACAACATCAGATTATCACAGCATTGCCTTCTTCACATTGAAACCAAGGGTGATAATATGAACCGACTTGGAAACTTGGAGAGAGAAACACTGCTGACGAAGACGATTATGACGTGAAGAGCAGGCACTAGAGTTTTTCAGGTCCCAAAGGCTACTGCAGTATCAATGGATATCCCTGCATACGAGTCTGAGTTTGCATTGCCCAGAACAGGCTTTCATTCCCAGTCAGGAAATGAAGATTTAATGCTCTTCTTGTGAATTATCCGAATGGAAACTAAATCCTGGTTGCACCCAGAACACACACACGGATCCTGCCAGAACAATTCAGTGATCGATCAGCATCTGTCTGGAATGACAATGGCAGCAAATACAAGCGAAAGCTATCACCACAATTACCCCTCCAAGGTTTTTGCGTTTCCCAGTTGAATATATTTCGCTGCTTCTTCAAAGTCACTTCATCTAAATCCTTGCCTCATGTCATCATGCCTGTACCCCGCTACTGAGGACATCCAGGGTTCTGCGGAGTAACTCCAAATCTCAATCTCTCGAGTAATTAGGGATAGACGGTGCATCCCATCACATTGAGCAATGACTTTGTCCCAGTAATACGTTTCCAAAAGCTGCAGATTCTAAGGGAACACTTGCAAGCTGTCGGGAATAAGTTGTGATTCGGAGATGCCGGTGTTGGACTGGGGTGTACCAAGTCAAAAATCACACAACACCAGGTTATAGTCCAACAGGTTTAATTGAAAGCACACTAGCTTTCGGAGCGACACTCCTTCATCAGGTGATTGTGGAGGGCTCGATCGTAACACAGAATTTATAGCAAAGATTTGCAGTGTGATGTAACTGAAATTATACATTGAAGAATTGATTGTCTTTTAAGCCTTTATTTTAAAAGTTGCATTCTCGGGTTAGCTGTTAACAATGGTAAAAGCTAGACAATATGTTGAAGGCGTTAGCCCCGGTGTTCTCTGTCTATGACCTGATGTTTAGATTGATTCCAATCCAAAAAGTGAGATAACAGAGTTTTACATAATTTCATGCAGTTTTTGAGCTCAGAGTTCTACATGAATGTATGTAGTTTCTGAGCAAAGTACAATGTAACTCTGAAAGTACCAAAAAAAATCATCACACAAAATATATGTGTGCGTGTGGGTCTTTGTCTGTGTGTGTGTCTCCAGCGAAACCAAAAACTGACAACTCATGAACAGAAACAGAACTGACAAAGAGAACATATTTTCAGACACACGGACTCTTGAATGCTGTCTGTGAGGCAGAGCGAGTCATCTGGGTCATGAGCTGCTCACACAAATTGCAGCGAGTCAATTCCAAATGGTGCTTTCAACGTACTGACGCCTTAGAGCACCAATACTGCCAGGAAAGTGCTCAAGTAACATGAATCAGAACTGACTAACAATGAACCATTAAAAGTGAAGATTACCAATTACAGTCTCGATTAGACGAGGTGAACATTTGGGCTGATGTCTCCACCGGATCGAGAGTACCAATTACCAGCCTCTCTCATCAGGACAGAAATTAAGGAAATTATGGAAAAGTAACCAAGTTTCGTATCGCAATTTCCCTCCTTTTCACAACAACAACAGAAAACTGTGAGCAGACTCAATGTAGAACCTAATTTCACATCAACAGGGAAATAAATATCTCCATTCACTTTCAGAGAAACTGTGAAAAATGCAAATTGTCTGGAATATGAAAGTTTGGCGCAGCCTGTTTTTAAGTCGCATATTATGCTGGTGGCCTTTCGAGCTGGAGGGGAACGTGACAACTGCAGCAGAAGGGGAAAACAGCGTGGGCACTGACATGTTGGTTGTTTTCTGCTGTGCCACATCACAGCCGGGTTCGGAGAAATGACTACTTTTTCTGTTCAACTTTAACAAAACACATCCCTGCAAAACGTTGCCAGCTTCATCCATTAGCACACGTGGCCGCGCAGGGATGCAAACACAAGCCTTGTTAAGAAGTGGAATCTGAAATCAGAGTCTCAGGTTGCTCAGCCACGCGAGCACATAGGCCAAAACCAGAATCCCAAGAGCATGTACCTGATGATACCATGCAGCATACTCACAGCAACGGTATCAGTTCTGCAGAATAAGCGGTGAGGAGGAATTGCTCTGTCTGAGCGGTCGTACTTGTTGTTCTCATCAGAAAATATGGCTTTGAATTTGCTAGCCCATATCTGCTGCCATGCTGAAACGGAATGCAATTCCGATTACTCGCTGTATAAAACTTTACTCATTTTCTCCCCTCAGATAAAGTGATCACTGGAGATGATGAATTCTGCTCCTGCCAGAAACGCCGACTCTCCTGCTGCTCAGATGAACGGAAAAACTGGTTTAGCACTGGAATCCGAGAATGGCAGAACACGTAGCAAGACTATTCGAAACCCAGAGCCAATAAGAGTTCCAACTTTCATGTTATTACTCCATAATAGTGCATTATCCAGCAGAGCCATGAATAACTGCCACCTGGCTGCAAGCTGAGTTAGAAACCTATGTGGGAATCAAGGACATGTGACTCACTTATTGTCGGTAAATCAAACAGTTCTCACTTTGAGGTGTGCAAAAATTAGTTCCTATACATATGCAGGGAAGGTCAAAAGCGATCTGAGATGTCAAAGAGGTGGTCACTGTTCGTGATTGCGCTTTGTTCGAGTTGTGAAAAGGTTTCCCGCTTTAGTCACATTCACGTTTCTTGTTGATGACTGAATCAGACAGAAGGTATTTCACCAGAGCTGCACGTGACTTGCATTCCTCTCCCTCGCTGTCATACTTTCCTGGAACTCTGTGAGAACAAGAAAACAAAGTACATACTGTCATTTGGCAGCCTGTCTGTGATCTCCTCATTTTCAGTTACAACATGGCTTAGACTTCAGGCCACACGGTAATATCAGACACAGTATGAGAACAAGAGACGATAGTTCATCTGTGCCTGTAAATCTTTTCATTCTGAATGAACTGTATCCGTGTTTGCTGCTTCGAAACTCGAATATGTGAACTGCTCCAAACTATGATTGAGGATTTCTGGTTTTGGTTGACACACGTTGAGAAACGCCAGACAGCGTTCAAATGAAGCTTTCAGAGCACATTTTCGGATGTATTTGACAGAGACTAACATCATGAATCCAGTGTTCGCTGTGACAGAAGAAAATAAATGCTCTCCTTGTTACTGATCCAGGCCACCTTCGCATGTAAAGCAAATGCGGTACTGTTGTTACAGAAAGGATCAGTGCCCGGTAACTGTGTCCTTAAAGTGGACATGATCGAAAAAATAAAGAATACCATATTGAAATGTCCAGGAAATCTTGGCTGAAAAGGCGCAGACAATTTTCCCTGCAGCGCCAAGACAGAGGAACATATGTAACTGCACTCTTAAACAGGATGGCCAGCAGTGATATAAACATCGCCACATATGAAGGACCACTGCGAATAGAAATTTGAAAATGAAATTCACGCAGCAGGTATTCGGAATTATATTCTTTCCACCGCTACAGTAGGATTGGGCGAGTAAATTCAAAACAAGGCTTGCTGATGAGTATGCAATAAAGCCCCATCGATCATGATATGAAAGACTGTCGTCCGTAAAGAGGGAACAACAACGTTTCTTCTAAGCTTTGTACTGGGCCACTTTCGCACAAACTGATACGGCTACTCTCCAGTAAATATCAGGGCTCGTGGCATGCACTGTTAGAAATGGTGACCATCAGTGCTGGAAACATCCCTGCACATTCAGAACAAGGAAGAAAACATATCGAATTAAAGCGTAGATGGCAATTAATTGGACTGATATTCCCTTTCACCACAACAGCTAAAATGTGCGGGGAGAGACAGAGTAAGGTTTACTGACCAGGTCACTTTGACACACAATCCTATCTTTCTTTCTGTCCGTTTTTTTTTTGAAGCGCCGATCCTTTCCGTAGGAGATGAAGATGATTACTGCTCCACCACAGGATCATAGTGGGGCCAGAGACCCGATCGAGCTGCTCAGAACAGTTCGTGTTTGCCGAAAATCACTGAAACTGAGATTGATGACACGTAGACACGGTGTAACAGCTGCCAACAGATGTGGAGGGTTTTGGGACGGATTAGGACCCACTCTGGGAAAAAGACTGGATCCTAAGACTGGGGAGTAAGTGTTCAGGGAGAGGACTGGAGAATGGGGTTAAGAACGATATTAGCCAAGATCGAATGGCGGAGCAGTCTAGATATTCTGAAAGCGCTAACCGTCCTCCTTTGTCTTCCAATCTCTGGCCATCTGGCATCTAAGGAAATTTTAGAGACTGGGAAAATGTTTGGAGAGGAAGCAATAAATGTGAAGCTGAATATAAAGTTTGAAGTCAGGGCAAGTTCAATGAAAAGGAAGTTTGTAGAAAGGCAGAGGGACATGGAGATGGAAAAAGAAGTGTCACCAGTCCTGAAATCTCATTCGGTTTTCATTTTCAAGATGCGACCGGACCTGCTGAGAACTTCCAGCAATTTCATTTGTTGATTCTGAAACAGAAGATGGGAGTGATCCTGGACCAATCAGCTCTCCCATGTTCTAGGAATATTTGACTTACCCGTTCGATCAGATCACGTTTGTCCCACACTGAAACCTCAGAATCCTTCCCCACCCCACCCTCGTTACTGGCAATAAACTGTTCATTACATAAACTTACAGGAGCACACACAAGAACAATTGCAAAACGTTCAGGGAGAACTCCGTTCCGTTCCATCAGCACATTCTGAATCAGTTAATTGTTGTTCAGGACCCATGAGACATTAAGCGTCTCTGTCAGACCACTAACAAATGGCCATTCGCGTTCTGTGTCTTTGAATACTTTGGAGAATGCACGGATGTAGTGGAATCTCACGTTTAGAAATGGACATCATTCATAGTATTTTCAGCTGCACTGATAAAGTTGACTCTGGCGCTTCCAGTGAAGTGCAGACAGTTTTCACTCAGAAACCGGAATGTGATGAAGCAGGAGGACATATGTGTCAATGAAAGCAACAAGAGTGCTCCATCAGCGTTCGTTTGCAATTCTGCATGTGGAACGAAGAGCTGGAACTCTATTAAACAGTGAAAACGACTATTATGGGGCTTGGACGCACGACTCTCTGATTAAACACCTCACATTTCATCGAACATTTCATCATATGCAGGCTTGGCACACGCTGAATTAATTTGGTATTTCATTCTGAGCACAATTCACCTGGCACAGCAATTTACAAAGATCCAGCTCATTCCTCCCAATCACAAAGAAAATAATTTACATCTTTCACTTTTGTTATTTCTTCAAAACATTACAATCTATTTAGCACTTGTCCTGGCATTTAAGATTCAAACCGAATATTTTCATACAAAGTGATTTCCAGTCACTCTGGCGAACAGTAAATCAGTCAGAAAGTTACCGTAGGAAACCCAATCATTTCCGTTTACAGTGTTGGGAATTTCCCATCTGCTGACGAGACAGAGTCCTCACAATCAACATTTTCTTTGTTCTTCATGCCTAAAACGTTTACCACTTCTTATGTTCAAGACAGGAGTTTTGTTGATAACACGTTCCAAGAACAGGAACAACCTTCCAATCTCCTGAAGCCGTTTCCAATTTAAAATGGAAGCTTTGTTCCTTTCCCACGGGAAGAGCAGTTAATGAGAAAGGAGTTTCCACGAGCTGTGTCCCAGGGTTTGGCAGGAAGCCCTGATTGAAGCTGCAGTGGCCGCTTTGAGTTGGCATCGGGGGATTGGAGAACATGGTGTCGTATTCGGCTGCGTGTAACCGTCTTTCTCCCTATGTACTCGGGTTGAATCATGGATGAGTTTTCGGAACAATGCTGCCTTCCAGTCTCTGGCCATCTGCTATCTAAGGAAATAGAAACAGTTATTTGTTAGTTCGAAGTCCTGGGCAATGTGAAAGATTGAACAGTTCTGATTCAAAACTGGAGACTGGGAAAATTGTTGGAGAGGAAGTAATAAAAGAGAGGCTGAATATAAAGTTGGAAGTCAGGAGACATTCAATAAAAAGGAAGAGTGTGCAAAAGCAGGTGGAGATGGACATGGAAAAGAAGTGCCACTAGTCCCGAAGTCTTAAATCGATTTATATTTCCAAGATGCTACCAGACCTGCTGAGATTTTCCAGTAATTTCATTTGTTGATTCTGAAACAGAAGATGGCAGTGATCCTGGACCAAACAGCTCTCCCGTGCTTTGGGTATATTTGACTTACTGTGTCTATGTCCCACACTGAAACCTCACGATCCTGTCGCACCTCCACTCTCGTTCCTGACAATATACTGTTCATTACGTTAAACACAAGAAGAACAATTGCAAAACGTTGAGGGAGAGTACCCTTCGGTTTCCATCAGAACAATCTGAATCACTGAAAATTGGTTCAGGACCCATGTGACATTGATCCGTCTCTGTCAGACACTTCGGAAGTGGCCATTCTCTTTCCATGCCTTTGAACACTTTGGGTGGTGCATGGTTGGTTTGGAACCTCTCGTTTTCAAACGGACATCATTCATTGTATTTTCGTCTGCATTGATAAAGTTGTCTCTGGCGTCTCCAGTAAAATGGAAACAGTGTTCACTCAGAAACCGACGTGTGATCAAAAGCAGGTGGACAGATGTGTCAATGAAAGCAGCAACAATATTGCACGTGGAACGAAGAACCGGAATTGTATTAAGCAGTGAAAGCGCCCATTGTGAGGCTTGCACCCACCACCCTCAGATTAAGCATCTCACACTGCACCGACTGAGCCAACCAAGCACGGTGCGCTGTGGATTAGTTTGCTATGACATTGTGAGCATATTTCATCAGCAATTTGTTAGGATCCAGTTCATTCCTCCTAATCACAAAAATATCATTCACACCTTTCACTTCAGTTATTCCTTCAAAGCATTACAATCTATTCCCCACTTGTCCCGGGATTTAAGTTTCAACCTTAATATCTTCATATTTTTACACACACCTTTCTGTCGCTGATGTGAATTCCAATCTCTCTGGCAGACAGTAAATCAGTCGGGCAATTACCTTAGGAAACCCAATCATTTCCCTTTACAGTTTTGGGCATTTCCCATCTGCTGACGAGACAGAGTCGTCTCAATCAACTCTTTATTTGTTCTTTCTACCTAAAACCTTTACCACTTCTTATTTTCAAGTCAGGAGTTTTATTTATAACACGTTCGAAGAACTGGAGCAACATTCCAATGTCCTGTAGCCCTTTCCAATTTAAAGTGAAAGTTTTGCTCCTTTCACACGGAAAGAGCTGTTACTAAGGAAGCAGTTTCCACGAGTTGTTTCCCATGGCTTGGCAGAAAACCGCTGATTGATGCTGCAGTGGCTGCTTTCTGTTGGCATCGGGAGCTTGGAGAAAGTGATGTCGTATTCTGCTGCGTGTAACCACATGGTCGGGGTAAATGCTTGTGCCGAAATATTTGAGGCTTATTCCCTGGGTGGGCTCGACCCACCAACATTTCAGCCAAATGCACTGACCATTTGAGAGACAGAAACTGGCAACGCAGATATCCAAAAGCAAAGTTATCGACGGGATGTGAGGCTCTGTCCGACAGCAGGAACTTGCGTTTTTTCAGAGACGGTCGCAGATTTTATCAGTGAGAGGGTAAGCACACTGAGGAGCTGCAAACACACAAATTAATCGACATCTACATATGCGCAGTTCTCTCACATCGTGGCTGACTGTTAAAGCTGGTATTCGAAGCCACCGCTCGATAGAAACTGAAGCTTAAAATCCAGCACATTAGACCGCTCGACCACGCTATCACACAAAAGCCAACGCTCAGATTTGTTATGACTAATGTTTCAGCATGGATTCACTTCAGACACTTAGACCTCGCAAATTTTGTAATGAAATTGGCGTAATTTAAGAAGAAAGACCAAAAAACATGTACAGACAAGGAACAGGCCCTTCATCCATTCAAGCCTGAGCCGATCCAAATCTACTGTTTAAACCTGTCACCGAATTCCTAAGCATCTGTATCCCTCTGCTCCCCACCCACTCATGCATCTGTCCAGACGCCTCTTAAATGTATCTACCGTGATTACCTCTCCCGTCTCTGCTGGGAACGCGTTCCAGACACCCACCACCCGCTGTGTCAAGTAGTTGCCGTGTGTCTCCCTCTTAAACTTTTCACATCTCACCTTGAAAGCGTGACCTGTCGGTATTTAATCCTTCAACCTCAGAAATAAAACTTTTCTCTATCTACCCTCTCTGTACCCTTCATGATTATGTAAACCTCAAAAAGGTCTCCCTCAAACTTTCCTTTTTTCTAATGAAAACAAACCTAACCTACTCAACCTCTCTTCCGAGATTGCACCATCCATATGAGGCAACATCCGCTGAAACATTTTACACGCCCTCTCCAAAGCGTCCACATCCTTTTGGTAATGTGGCGACCACAAATTTACACAGTATTCTAAGTGTGGTCAGACCAATGTATTGTTCAGTTTTAACATGACTTGTTAACCATTTTATTCAATACCCCATCCAATGAAGCCAAACATATTCTATGCCTGCTTGACCACTCTATCCACCTGTGCAGCAAACTTCAGTGTATAATGGACCTGCACTCACAGATCTCTCTATCCATCAACGTTTTTTTCCCTCAAAGCTGTTCCGTTCATTGTATAACCCCATCTAGAATTAGACTGACCGAAATGCGTCACCTCACATTTGTCTGTTTTGAACTCCAGCTGCCACTTTTATACCCAACTTTCCAGTATATCTATATCCTCCTGTATTCTTTAATAGTCACTTATAATTTCTGCTAGTCCAGAAATCTTCGTGTCATCTGCAAACTTTCTGATTATTGCAACAGTGCTCTCTTCCAAATCATTTAAGTATATCTCAAACAGCAGTGACCACTACACTGACCCCTGTGGAGCACTACTGGTCATCTTTCTCCATTTCCAGAAACTCCATTCAACTGCCACTCTGTCTCCTATTGCTCAGCTAATTCTTTATCCACTTGTCTAGAACACCCTGCACACCATGTTACTTTACGTTCTGTATTTGGTTACCATGGGGAAACTTATCTAACTCCTTACTGCAGTGCATGTATATGACATCAACAGCCTTTCCTTCATCTATCAACTTAGGCACTTCCCCGAAAGACTCAATGCCTCTCACTGATATGCACATTATTTTCTAAATATGAATAGATCCTATCACTCAGTACCTTCTCCAGCAACTTTCCCAACACTGATGTTAGGCCCATTGTTCTGTAGTTATCCGGAATATCCCTACTATCCTTCTTTTACAGGGGACAATATGAGCAACGTTCCAGTCGGCCAGAACCTCACCTGTGCTGAAGGATACCACGAAGATATCTGTCAGGGCCCCAGCTATTTCCTCTCTCACATCACTCAGGAACCAGGAATAGATCCCATCCGTTCCTGGGGATTTGTCCACATTAATTACTCCTAGCCTGCCCAATACAGCTTCCCTACTTATGTCAACATGATCCAGATTAATCAAATGTCTTCCTCTAGACTCAACATTCATCATGTTCCTCTCCTCAGTGAACACTGATGCAAAATAATCATTCAGAATCATACCCATTCTCTCAGATTTGACATACAGCCTTCCTTAATTTTCCTTTAGTGGACCAATCCTTTCTCTGGTTACCCGCTTGCTTCTTATATATGAATAATAGGCTTTAGGATTCTCCTTAATTGTGCTAGCGTGAAGTTGTTTCATGACCCCTTTTAAGCCCCTTGATTTCTCGTTTAAGACTTGTCCTACACTTCTCATGTTCCTACAGGGACCATTATGTCGTTAGCTGCCGAGGCGTTATGTATGCTTCCCTTTTCCTCTTGGCGAGTCGTACAATTGTCCTGTCATCAACAGTTCTCAAATCCTTTGCCTTCAACGGTACATGCCTATCCTGCACTATATTTAAACTATCTTTGAAACATATGAACTGTGGACTTTCCTACAAATAGCTGTGTCCAATCTACATTACCGACCTCCTGCATAATTTTGATATAATTATCTTTGGCCCAGTTTCCTTAGGACCACTCTCATCTTTGTCAATGAGTATTCTAAAACTTACAGAATATTGGACACTTCCCAAAGAAATCACCCACGGCAACTGCTATCACCAGCCCTGGCTTATTCCCCAATATCAGTTCCAATATGGCCTATTCCCTCGTCGGACTATTGATATACCGCTCCAGAAAACTCACCTGGAGGTTTCTTACAAATGGTATCCCATCCAGACCACTGACGCTAAGAGTATCCTTGTCAATGTTGGGAAAACGGAAATCTCCAATCAACACTAAATTATTGCCTCTACGTCTTTCCATGGTCTGTTTAACTATTTTTTCTTTCACCTCACGCTCTCTGTGATACAGCCCCAAAAATCTAACCTCACCCTTCTTATTTCACTGCTCCATCCATAATGTCTCACGACCCAAGCCCTATATGGTGTCCTCCTTTCGCACAGCCATGATATCATCCCTGACCAGCAATGCAACTCCTTCCCCTTTTACTTCCCTCCCTGTCCCGTCTGAAGCGTCTATATCCTAGAACATTTGGTTGCCAACCATGCCCTTCCTTCAACTAAATCTCTGTGATCGCAATAACCTCATATTCCAGGCACCAACCTCAGCCCTAAATTCATCTGTCTATACTCCATGCATTAAAGTAGATGCATTTCAGGCCACCAGTTCTTTTGCATTCATCTGCTCTCTGCCTACTCTTCCCATTATTAATGCTATCTTCCAGATTCTTAGCGTTTCCAGTTTCCTCCTCACTGCCGACTTGTTTAATCTTGTGGTTCCCAGCCCCCTGCCACATTAGTATAAAACCTCCCCAACAGTAGTAGCAAAAACTCCCGAAAGGACATACGTTCCCATCTGGTTCAGATGTAGATCAATTTTCTTATAGTTCCACATTCCCCAGAACTGGTCACAAAATCCAACAAATCTGAAACCCGCCCTGCAGCACCATTCCTCAACTCACGTGTTCACCGTGCCGTTTTTTTTATTCATTTCTACGCTGGCAGTCACATGGCACAGGCAGTAATTCCGACATTACTACCTTTGAGGTCCTCCTCTTTAATTTCTCTCCTAGCTCCTTGAATTCTCCCTGCAGGTCCTCATCTCGTTTTTTTTTTCGTTGGTGCCTGTATTCACCAAGACAACTGGCTGTTCACGATCCCCTTTTCGAATGGTCTTCAGCTGATGGGCGACATCCCTGGCCTGAGCACCTGGGAGGCAACATAACTCTCCAGAATTGCTGATGCTCCACAGTGAGTCCACCCGCAGCTCCAGAGTAGACACGCGGTCAAACAAGTGCTGCAGCTGGACACACTTCTTGCAAGTGTAAGTTTAGAAAACCTTTACAAGGATTTCCAAGGTTTGCGCTGCTTGGACATGAGAACGAAACTGAATAGGCTTCGTCAGGTTCCCAGGAGTTTCAGTGCTTATGTTTGGCCTCACAGAAGCTTATAAAATCATGAGGAAGACAGACAGAGTAAATAGTCAGGGAGCACTTCTTCACAAGACACGCTAGTTCAAATCTACATAGCAAACGTTTAACGTGAGAGAGGAAAATTTTAAAAGGGATGTGAGGGACACATGTTTTTTCACACAGAAGTTTTGTGTGTGTAGGATGACTTGCCACATTTAGTGGCAGAGTCTGGTGCACTCACAACATTTCAAAGGCATCTGAATGGGTGTACAGACAGGAAGACCTCGGAGAGATAAGGCACAAATATTGACAGAAATGTATGGATTAATTTCGGTTATCTATTCAGCAAGGGCAAGTTGGATCACGGGATTTGTTTCTATTCTCGACAAGTCTGAGATGGTCCAGCCACCGGCAATGGTTTGAATACACCATTTGCAAAAAAAAAAACGCATGTTGTTTGTTACTCAGCCAGCGATTTTGGCTATTTTGTTTGGAGAGTGGATGAGCCCAACCGATCCAGAGATGAAGGTTTTCCGGATATTTGCTGCCAATGACCATTCTTCTTGACACTTTCCCAAGTTCGCCATCAAAGATATTGGCTGAAGAAAAATACCTCACGTATCGCATTACCCACTTTGCTCTCCAGCGTATCCAAAAACTGAAAGCTATTAACGTGGAACAGAATCAAAACTGAAAAGGCAGTACCATGATCAGACACACCGAAGCTTAAGTGCTCTCTGTGAGGCACTGTGAGTCGTCTCTGACATGAATTGTTCGCACAAATAACAGCAATGCATTTTCCAAACCTACTGGAGATTTAGTGTATTGCCAAGTCCCAGAAAGTGCTCAAGTATAATAAAACAAAACACAACAACGAACCATTAAAAGTGAACATTTACAATTATATCCGTGATTGAATTAGGCCATCAATGAGCCGGTGCCCCCATCTGATCGAGAGAGCCAATCACCTTTCTCCCTCACCAGGACAGTAATGCAAGAATTTTCTGATCTAAAATCAGGTTTCCAGCTTCTGCAGTCCTCACTTTTGCCTAGTTCCTTCAGTGTCGCTGGTTCCCAATTCAAGAACTCCATCTCTAGCGGTTTCATGTCTGTATCTCCATGCTGTGGAGTTGAAGAGTGAAGAAAAGTAACTCACCCCCTCCATCTCTGGGGTAATTAGGGGCTGAAAGTGAATCGTATCACATTGAAGTATATCTCCAAGCGACTTAATCTCTGTCTTTTATTGGGAACCATCTCTTTCATTGTAACCATCAGGAAAGACCATTTCGATCGCTAAAAAAAGAAATGAATATGTCACTAACCTTTGTTTGTTTCATGTCCAAGAATACTCAGATCAATAGCTCCCTTGATTATCTCTGCTGGTCATGTTCGCAAAGAGATCTAGCAAATTGCCAAGTGTGACTTTCCTTTCAATAAATAATTTTGAATCAATTTTGCAGCAAATATCTTGTCCTAACTTTGTGCTTTTCTTCTGTTACATTGGTGTCTCGCACCTTACAAATGACAGCAAAGGTATGAAAGGAGATGGAAACATTTCACTCTCGTCAGCGGCAGCTTTCAATGAGATCACGGCTGATTTGGTCAATGCTCAGGGTGCGATCCTGCCTCTAGTCATGGCCGAGTGGTTAAGGCGCCTGATTAAAAGTCCATTGGGGTTTCCCCACGTATGTTCGAATCCTGCTGACTACGTTATGAATGCTTTCCTGCTGGAACAATTCAAAGTTCAGAAAGCCTGTTTTGCAAACCAGCCTGTAATTTGATTAGACTTGAGAGACTCGAGTTCTTCATCAGAAATGCTCCACATTTAAAACATTATCTCTGTTTCTCTTTCCAAATGCACTGCTCGACACATCGGGTTTCTGCAGTTGTTATTGAACGTCCTGAGCAGAAGTGCTGCTTTTCATTAGATTCCTTTCATCCCTTGTCCTCTGTTCTCTGACTCTGGTCATTGGCAACACTTCCTCCTGCTCGTCAGAGTGCTCATTCCCCACCGCTCCCTCTCCCATCATTACAAACAACCGCAGGAAATTGCCACTTAACCATCTTTGTTCCAAAGTGAAACTCACCAGCCGAGGAACTCTCTCCACCAAACGGGACTTCTCATCCCTGGACATGGTGCAAGCCAGAGGATTGTGAAGAGATACTGTGAAAATATTGTCAGTTGGCAGTTGGAAAAATGTTTAGGAAGCAAACCATATAATTTAGGCTCCAACTGTGGAACTCTTGAGATACTCTTTGGGAAACGGAATCCGAGGAGAATGAAGAAGTGTAAATTGTCAGTCCGAGTAGAGGAAGGGACATTGACTCTGATGTTCTCGGCACAGGAACTGATCTAAGACATTGAAAGAATTCTCGCTCCCGTACGTGAGGAATACAAACTTCATCTAGACTCTGGTACAATGAAAAACTCTGGAACACTCAAGACAAGATCCAAATATTGACTGAGATCACTACAGTACGAGTACTATAGATGGGTTTTTGACCAGTGTGTGCAGGAAGGCTTCCTGATACAGTATGTAGACATGCCTTCAAGGGATGACGCCAATTTCGATTTAGTACTGGGTAACGAGCCTGGCCAGGTTTTAGATTTGGAAGTAGGTGAGCACTTTGGAGACAGCGATCACAATTCTCTCAGATTTACTTTCCTGATGGTAAGGGAGAGGTGTACTCCACGGAGCAAGAGTTTCAGCTGGTGGAAGGGAAATCACGATGCAATGAGGAATAATTTTGGAAGCGCAGAATGGGGTAGGAATCTGCAGGGGGTGAGCACATTAAAAATGTGGAACTTATTCAAGGAAAAGCTCCTGTATGTCCTAGATAAGTATGTACCTGTCAGGTAGGGAGGAAGATATAGAACGTTTACGAAGGAAGTGGAATCCCTGGTCAAGAAGGAAAAAAGTCTTATGTTGGGACAAAACGTGAACACTCAGTTAGAGCGCTCGAGGGTTCCACCGATATCAGGAAAGACCTAAAAAGCGAGCTTACAAGAGCCAGGAGGAGACATGAGAAGTTGTTGGCAGATAGTATCAGGGTTAACCCTAAGGCTTTCCATAGGTATGGAATGACGAGAGTTAAATTTGGGACAATAAAGGATTGGGTGGCACGGTGGCACAGTGGTTAGCACTGCTGCCTCACAGCGCTTGAGACCCAGGTTCAATTCTCGCCTGAGGCGACTGACTGTGTGGAGTTTGCACTTTCTCCCCGTGTCTGCGTGGGTTTCCTCCGGGTGCTCCGGTTTCCTCCCACAGTCCAAATATGTGCAGGACAGGTGAATTGGCCATGCTAAATTGCCCATAGTGTTAGGTAAGGGGTAAATGTAGATGTATGGGTGGGTTACGCTTCGGCGGGGCGGTGTGGACTTGTTGGGCCGAAGGGCCTGTTTCCACACTGTAAGTAATCTAATCGTGGGAAGTTTTGTGTGTAGTCAGAGGAGATAGGGGAAGCACTAAATAAATATTTTTCGACAGTGTTCGCTGTAGATCATGAAAATGTTGGCGAGGAAGATACAGAGATACTTGCGTCTAGTGTGGTAGAGATTGAGTTTCACAAGCATTAGATGAAAGAAATACTGAAGAGTGTGAAAACAGACAAGTCCCCTGGGCCGGATGGGATCTGTCCTAGGATCCTTATGGGAAGCAAGGGAAGAGATTGATGAGCCTTTGGAATTGATCGTCAAATCATCGTTGTCTACAGGAACAGAACCGTGGAATGGAGCATAGCATATGTTGTTCCCTTGTTCAAAACGTTTCGTAGAGACAACCCTGGTAATTACAGACCAGTGAGTCTCACTGCAGTTGTTGATAACGTGTTGGAAAAGGTTATTATAGATAGGATTTATGACCATCTCGAAAAGAATAATCTGATCAGGGACAGTCAGCACGGTTTTGTGATGGGTAGGGCTTGCCTAACGAATCTTGTTGACATTTTCGACAAAGTGACCGAACAGGTAGATGACAGTAACCCAGTTGATGTGGTGTATATGGTTTTCAGCAAGTTGTTCGATAAGTTTCTCCACAATAGGCTAGTATACAAAATGTGGAGGAATGGAACTGTGGGAAAGATTGCAGTTTTGATCAGTCATTGGCTTGCCAAAAGAAAACAGTGTTGTAGTTGATGGAACATGTTCTTGGTGTCCAGGTCCAGGCAGCGTACCACAAGGGTCGGTGTTAGGTCCACTGCTGTTACATCAGATCTAACCTTGCCAATCAGTCTCCCATGGGGAACATTATTGAACGCCTTACTGAAGACCGTATGGATCACATTTACTGCTCTGCCCTCATCAATCTTCCTTGTTACTTCTTCAAAAAACTCAATCAAGTTGGTGAGACATGATTTCCCACGCACAAAGCCATGTTAACAATCCCGAATCAGTCCTTTCCTTTCCAAATACATGTACATTCTGTTCCTCAGGATTCCCTCCAACAATTGGAGTATTCTTGGCAGATGCAGTTTCATGTAGGGAATGCGAGGTCATATACTTTGTTGGGAAGAATCAAAAGACACACTAGTGTTAAAATCGATAGAAATGCAAAAGAAGTGCGGTGCAGAGGAGTCTCAGTGTTCTTATACATGAAACGGACAAAGGTTAATCACATATTTATTTCTTGCTGGCAAAATAAAAGGCTTTTCTGATGCTCACAATTAAAGCGTTGGTTTCCAAGAAAATAAGAAAATTAAGTCACCAGTAGAGTAATCAATTACCAAGATATCCCTCGTGATATTTTATGGGACATGTGGGATTTTTTTGATTTTGGTTCTCCAAACGTTTTTACAATGGAACCGAGAGTTTTAGATGGGAAGTTAAGATCACGCATGACGATTGCCATTTTTGTCACTCACACGCATTTTTTTCCCCCTTGTACGATTTATTTCGCTTTGTGGTTACTGCGAGTGGGCTTGTAAACTACACATGCTTGTGAGTCCATTACTCACTGTTCCTCAACTCCAACCAAACAGACTTTACATCCTTATTTCCTGAATCAAGGTAATCTCTAACCATTGCATAAATGTCATTAAAACTTAGGTATTTCACACGCCTCTGTATATCATCTTTCAATATCAATTGATCCTTTACTGTATTGCAGTTGTGCATAAGAAGAGAAACATCGAATAGAGAATGGTGGACCTCCGCTTCACACACCCGTTATTGAAGCGAAAATGCAGATTATTGCCCATAATACGATCGTGGAAGCATGTGCCGAACCCTCAGGAAACACAGAATAAGTGCAGTGCCACAGGGCATGTCAGGGACAGCCCCAGAAGGACAACAGAAATGCTGCTCTAAGCTCCTTTTTTGGAGGTATTTCTCAATGAGCAATAGAGTGTGACATGTGTTCCATCAGGAGTTACCACACATAAGGAAGTAACCAGTGCTGCAGACGGTCATATCATCCGAATTCCAAGCCCTGGAATCAGGGATATTCAATATTCTGTGCATAACTGCAAGGAACAGCTGTCCGAGGCGTTTACAGTCCAGATGAAATTATGAATGCAGCTCTCCAGTTGTCAGCCTCTTTCTCCTATGTCGTGTTTCGTGCAGTCCCTGCCTGGAATCTCGTCAACCACGTTTGAACTGCACATGATGGGTATTGGGCCTTGGATTCTCGTGAGTTGTTGTCTGAGTGAGGCTCTCGGTTTCTGTGCTGTCATAGGTCCGAGGGTTCGGAGGAGTCCGGATAGCGTTTTCCAGAATTTGGTTTTATAACAGGGAAGCATGATTTAAAAATTACCTCATAGCAAATCCACGTTGCGAACTTTGTGTGCCACGCATTTGCGAATGAAGGTGGGTGGATATTGGTTCTTGGCAAAGAATTTGTGTGGGCGTCAGTCCAGCAGTCCCTTGTAGCAATACGTACAAACGGCAAGGGCCACACATTCGACTAGAATAGCACAACAATAATAGGACAGGGCAAGCAGACGACAGCCAGACAATTCCTGGAAGCAGGGCACTCATCCACGGATTCCATCCGTTGGACCCAATCTGCAATCCCAACAAACGGAAGCAGCGGGAATGAAAACAAACGAATTCGTACCAAAACATGAGAGCAGCGCTTCACAGGAACCTCTGCAGCGCTGAGAATGTCACCCAGAAAAGGAGGAAAAGTCTGCAAACCATCTTCCTAGCGTCACCGAACTTTTCAAAAGGAACTACAGAAGCATCCGAACTTCACATCTTTCTGCTCCAAAACACTCTGCTTTTCCACAACAGAGAATTGCACACTCAACTACCGCGTGTGAGAAGAGAATTGCAGCCCCTACACGACCAAGGGCGGCAGTAAGAGCGAGGGGAAACAGCTGCCACTGTCATTCCACAGCTACAAACGCTCTCTTTGAAAGGTACATTATCGCATGAATGTCAGGGCAGCACTAGAATATGAGAACTAAACAGCCTGCGCTGTGTATTCATATTCTGGACAATGTGAGTTGTTCACAGTTCTCCCTGAAAGTGAGTGGACGTCGTTGTTTCACCGCTGTTGTAAAGCCAGATCCTGCACTGAATCTGCTCCCTCGTATTTTGTTGTTGTGGCTAAAAGGTGGGCAATCGCAACGTGAAACTTTGTTATATTTCTCTCATTTCCTTCATTACTGTCCCGGTGAGGGAGGCTGGAGATTGGCTCGCTCGATCAGATGGAGGCACCAGCCCATTGTTGACCTAATTTAATCGAGAATATAATTGGTAATATTCACTTTGCATGGTACATTTTTCTGTTTTGTTTAATGTTACTTGAGCACTTTCTGTTACTTGGCAATGCACTAAATCTCTAGAATGTCGGGAAGCTCCTTTTGGATTTGCTTCGGTGTTATTTGTGGGAGCAGTTCTTGACATACATGTCTCGCACTGCCCCACAGACAGAAGTAATGAGTTTGTGTGTCTGATAATGACTCTGCCTTTTGAGTTTTGCACGTGGTCCACGTTAAGAGCTGTCAGTTTTTGGATTCACTGGAGAGTTAAGGGGATAACACGATTTGTGAGTTTTTTTTTAGTCAACGAAATTATTTGATGGAGAACTTGGGAATGTATCAAGGAGAATGGTCATTATCTGTAAATGTCTGGAAAACAATCCTCTCTGTGTCATTTCAAAACATTACGCCTCAAGAAAAAAATAAAATTCAAACACGCTGATTTAGGAACAAACAGCATGCGTTTTTGCAAGTGGTCTATTCAAACTGTTGTCAGGTACTGGAGTGTCACAGAATTACCGAGCACGGAAGCAAACCTTCCTATCCACCTTGCACCTGTTGAACAGATGACCGTAACTAATCTAAACATATTTGCCAATATTTGTCCCCTATCTCTCCGATCAATTCCTGTCTGCATACCCATTTAGATGCCTTTGAAGTGTTGTGAGTGCACCAAACTCTGCCACTAAATGTGGCAATTTATTCCACACGCACAAAAATGTCTGTATTAAAAACAAGTGTCGCTCGCGTCCCTTTCAAATTATACTGCTCTCACATTAAACCTATGCTATCTCACTGTAAACTCATGTGACTTCTGAAAAAGTGTAGATTGACTGTGTTCTCTGTTCGTCTACCTCGTGATTTTTTAAATTTTTCCAGAACATCCCTCAGGCCTGAAGCTTCGGGGAAAACTGTCGAAGAATATTCAGCTTCTCAATAATGTCCACAACGTGCAAACCTTTCAAATCGTTGTAAATGTTTTTAAAAATTATTTTAAGGTCTTCATAGAAAGTGCCAGGGGAAATTGCCTGAAGTGGAGCGATACTGAAAGATTAGTCTTGACATGTTTGGCCTTTAGTTATCGTCAGGGAGCGTCGCCGAGTGGTTTAATGTAGGTAAAAGCAATGAATACAGATGCTGAAGACCAGATTCAGGATTAGTGGTGCTGAAGAGCGCAGCAGTACAGGCAGCGTCCGAGGAGCAGTAAAATCGACGTTTCGGGCGAAACCCTGTATTCCTGATGAAGGGCTTTTGCCTGAAACGTCGATATTACTGCTCCTCGGATGCTGCCTGAACTGCTGTGCTCTTCCAGCACCACTAATCCAGAGAGTTTTAATATGCTGGGTTTAGGATCCAGTCTCTATTGCGTCGTGGGTTTGAAACCCAACTTTGCAATTGAACCACTGCAGGAAGCTTTTTGTGACAGAACTACACAGATCCTGATATTGCTTTGTGGGTGTGTTTGTTACTCCTCGGGTCTCTCACCCTCTCTGCGATAAACACGGGAACATGAGCAACTGATTCTGAAAATAATGAGAACTACTGCTGTCCACATCCTCTCGAGCACTGTGCGTTTGGATGGGTACAAGCACAATTTTGCTGCCAGTCGCTGTGTCTCAAATGTTCAGAGCATTTGGCTGAAATGTTGGTTGTCCTAGCCCAAAAAGAGCACAGAACCTCAAATATTTCACATCAAGTATTGAGATCGACCATGTACTGACAATACAACCACGAGAACTCATGCATGATTGACCCTGAGTCCTCAATGAGTGAGACGGTCACGTGCAGCAAAATGTGACCCCACTCTCTACAAGCCCCTGCTGCCAATACAAAGGGGCCACTGCAGTTTCAATCAGCGGCTTTCTGCCCAGCCCTGGGACACAGCTCATGGAAACTCCTTCCTCAGGAACGGCTGTTACCGTGTGAAAGGGTAAAAAAATCTAATTCAAATTGGAAATGTCTTCAGAAGATTGTTCCTGTTTTTTAAAAAAATTATAATCAGAATTCCATTCTCGAATATTAGAAGTGGTAAACTTTGTAGGCAGGTAGAACAATGAAAGTGTTGATTGTGAGGACTCTGTCTCTTCAGCAGGTGGTATTCCCTCCACTCTAATCAGAAATGATTTGCTTTCCTGAGGTATTTTCCCGATTGATTTGCATCTGCCAGAGTGTCTGGGAATCGCTTCGGTGACCTAAGGATCAGGATCAAAATATGAAAATATTACCAAAGAATTGAAAATCCCGGGGCAAGGCCTAAATGGATTTTAATGGTCTGAAGGAATAAATCTGAGAATTGAAATACTTGGATAATGTTATTTGCAATGGGGAGGAATGAACTGTACTGCAGGTGCAAGAGACAAGGTTATCGGTTCGGCCGAATATGTTATAAAAGATGTCCCTTCCAAAACGTGAGGTTCCATTCCAAACGTGCCCCAACCAAAATGTCCAGAGTAGTCGAATGCGAATGGCCACATGACAGTGACAGCTGCATGTCAAATGGTGCTTCAATAGAATTAACTGAATGAGAATGCGCAGATAGAAACCGAATGGAACTCTCCCTGAAATTTTCCCAATTCACTCGGTAAATGATGCTGTTGTGTACCCATATGTGTTTACGTAATGAACAGCTTATTGTCAGTAACAGGGGTGGGGGTGATGCAGGTTAGTGAGGTTTCCGTGTGGGTCAGAAGTGATTTGTTCGAATAGAGAATTCAAACGTCCACAGAGCAGACAGAGCTGATTGGTCCAGGATCAGACTTTTCCCTTCAGTTTCAGTACCAACAAAAGAAATTGCAGGAAAATCTCAGCAGGTCTGGTAGAATCTTGGAATGGAAAACCGAGTTAAGTCTTCAAGACCAGTGACACTTATTACTCCATGTCCATTTCCGTCTACCTATTTTATTGAATATCTCCTGACTCCCAACTTTATACTCAGTTTCTCTTTTATTACTCCGTCTCCAAACATTCTCCCAGTCTCAAAATTTAATCGCAGAACTGTTCCATCTCTCACCTCACCGAGTTATGAGATGAGGACTTCGAAATGCACGATTAACTCTGTTTCTATTTCCTTAGATACTGGATGGTCAGAGACCAGAAGGCATCGGAGGACAGTTAGAGCTTTCAGCCCATCTGGTCAGCCTATCTGGTCATTCGATCATGACTCATATCATTCCCAAACCAATTTTCAGCCTTCTATGTGTGACACTTATCTCCCCTGAAGTTAGGATCCAGTCTTTTCCCCAGAGTGTGAATGAAACTGTCCCAACCGTCTCCCCATCTGCTGGCAGCTGTTACACCGTATCTGTGTGTGATCGAGCTCAATTTCAGTCCCACATAGCAAACACGTCTGTTCTGAGCAATGCAATCCCCGCTTCATGACAGATCGATCGGGTCTCTGACCCCACGATTTTTCTGCAAGGCAGTAGTTAGATGCTGCACCACCCACGGCAAGGACCGGTGCTTCAAAATGTGGGGACAAACAACGATAGGCACAAGGGTTTGTACAGGTTAGGTCGAAAGGGTTATTGACAACTTCAGTGGAGTCTCTGCTTCAGAGTCTGGGTTTGAATCGCCAAGGCCTGGATAAAATTCCAAGTCAGGAAATGAAGATTTATTTCTCTTCTTGTGGCCACTCTGAATGAAAACCATTTTCTGCTTCAACAGAGAGCACAGACCCGGTTCTGCCAGAAGGAATCCAGTGGTTGATTGCATCCAACTGGAATCATAGAGTCACAGAGATGTACTGCAGGGAAACAGACCCTTCATTCAAACCTGTCCATGCGGACCGGAAATCCCAACCCAATTTGTTCCCTCTTGCCAGCACACGGCCCATATCCCTCCAAACCCTTCCTACTCATATATGATTTCAAATGCCTCTTAAATGTTGCAATTGTACAAGCCTCCACCACTTCCTCTGGCAGCCAAGGCAGCAAATACACCGAATAAATTGTCACTGCAAATCCCCTCTAAGGATCTCGCCTTTCTGAGCTGAAACTATCTCGCTGTTCATTCAATGTCGCTATGTCTAATTCTTGGAATTCCCTCCCTATCGACATCATGGCTGTATCACTGTGTTGAGCACTTCGAGGACGAAGTAAAGTAACTTACCATCTTAATCTCTTGAGTAATTATGGTTGGGCAGTGAAGCCTATCCCAAAGATTGACGTGCATTCTCCAGAATTTCTTTTGAAAAAACTGCAGTTTTCAAGTGGACATCCGAAAGTGGTCCGGAACAAAAGTAAAGTTTCGAAGGGAAAGTAGGATAAACTGAAAGTCAATGAAGACTGAGTTGAATGAGGCAGAAAGTGAGTGAGGAGCTGTTGGCACAAGGATCAATGTCAGTGCTAATGGTTTAGCCCTTACTGCCCACTGTTAACACCAACTCAAACACCACTCCTGGTAAATTCACCACAATTACCCTGGTCTCTTGGAATGAGTTTCCTTCTGTGCACATTCAAGCTGTAAATCGGTCCCGAGAGGATGAACGCGTACTGTTTATCCGGTCAGGTTAAAGAGGTGAAGGCATCAGTTTGAAATCAAAGCAAGAAGAGATTGCCTCTTCCTGTACATTTTCAGTGGACAGTCACCAGCTGTGAACTTCTTTCCTGCACAAACGGAGTTGATATAAATTCTCATCGAGCAGCTTTATTACAGAAAGGTAGTCCGATTAACTGTGATCAAATACTTCATTAAATGTCCTCATTGATTTGCAGAACCGTGTCTGTGGTTTCGTCAGTTAAAGCATATGGTAATAACCAGATGTTAATGGTGTCAAATGCTGTCAAATGTTCTGTATATTGAAAGTTCATTGTTTAAACTTCTTGGAAAAGCCGTATTGTTTATCCAACATCGCGAAAGTGACGGCTCAGCATGCTTCTTGTGTTTGAGCTCAGACCGTTATTATTTCGTGCTCCCAAGCCCTACCACCTGATGTGAACCCATTAGTCTATGTTCTATCCTGCTAAATCAACGCAGACTTCTTTTTACTTTGTTCCACAAGGATTTACCTATCTCTTCTACTATTATTCTCCGTCCGTCTTTTCTAGTATTTTGGGAATAATGAAGAGACGCAGGAGACACTGCAGACTTGCAGGTCAATGTTGTAGTAATAACGCATCCAATGAGATAATGGCTCTCATTGTCTGCTGTCACCATTCATTGATTTTCGGCAAACGGCAATGGCATCATAGAAATCCGATAATTGGAGTGAAACTGCTTTTTTTTCTGGTCTATTACGAATACTATTTAGAATTGTAAAAGTTCATAACGTTTTGAGTGAACAAATGTCACCTGATCTCAGACCTAAGTAACACAGACATTACTTGGAGACTGTGAGCCCAGTTCTACACACTCTGGCCGGGGGTGGGGGGTTGGGGGGGGGAGGAGGCGGAGAAAGCCACGGAACAGCCTCCGATTTTAACACTTTTCCAAGAGTAGAAATGAAAAACGAGTGATATTGACCGACAGAGAGTGGGAGAAGGTAGAAGAGAGTGAGATGGTACAGGGAGACAAAGGGACACAAACAGAAATTCTCCATTCAACATGGCTGCTCATCGACATAAAGGAGAAGAAAAAGGTAATGAATGCCAGCCTTTCACCAACTCAGGGCAACAGCAACAGCATAACAGCCGATAAAGGAATTTAGCATTTTTACAGATGACGTCTGTCAGCTAATGAGAGATTCTGGTAAGTCTGCTGTTTCGCGAAGTGAAATTGAGAATTACCCAGGCAATAAAACAATAAAAAGCATAAGTAACCTGAATCTGTGATATGAAACATTAAATCTCTTTGTCTCCACAGATGCTGTCAGGCTTGCAGAGTTTCTCTGTCAATTCCTGTTGTTGTTTCAGATTTCCAGGATTCACACTTCTTTGTTTTATGGTCGTCTGAATCCTGTTTGTGACAATACTGGATGAATTGTCAGTTCCATACAAATTCCCTGCTTTGGGAAGGTTGTCAACAACATAAACGGTCAGAGGAAATCCCCCATTGCTACAGCAGTGAGACCACTGACTTCTTAACAGTAGACTTCCGCGGAAAATGAAATATGGCGCTGTAAGTTTTCTCAATGAATCCACTTTTACTTTTTTCATTTGTGATCATTTTAGCTGTCCATTCAGTTTATTTCTTTCTTCCATTTTTGTCAGCTTGGAAAAGGCCTTTCCGCCCATCTGTAGTGTGGGTCATTGGACATTCATCTTTTCGAGTCCAGGAGCTACTATTTCTTGGAGGACCTTCTTCACTGCATCTCGGGTGGGGTGGGTGCGAGGCTGTACCACTATATTCACCTGTCTATAGATACCGGAGATGGGTCGATCTATTCCACACCACCAGGTTTCCTCATCGCTCTTCTGAATCTTGGTTATTATTACCCTTGCCATGGCACCTCCTTCTTTGGTAACAGGAAACCGATATCCCGTGTCAGGTGTACCTGTAACCGTGATGGATACTACGCAGTGCCAGTAACTGGGTACACAAGGATCTCTGCATAAATATTTATTGCTTTATTTATAGTCGTCCTGGTTACCAAACGGGCATGGGTGGCATGTAAAGGTCAACTTAACATCCTTGGTTAAGATTACCGTCTGCTGTTGTATCCCAGGCACCCCTGCCTTCACGACCCGTCCTGCCATGCAGCCCCATATTTCTACGAGTCTTCTATTCATTACTTACACTTTTTTGGATCCGGTGTTGGCCGATGTCTCCTCAAGGTCAGCTACACGTTTGCAACGGCTGGCGTGTATCAACGTGGCTCTATCGGCAATCTTAACAGCTGTCTGTGTTGTAGGGAGCCCTTGGAACGGTCCCAGCCAGCTCTTCGCCTTCATGCTTTTGCTCCTGAAGTCTTTCTCCACTATCCAGGCTTCAGGTTCTAGATTGTGGATCTTTCCTTTTGCTGATTGGGGTCGTGCTGCCCTTCTTTTGATTCTGTATTTGAGACAGAAATGTGGAGAGATTTATACCGTAACATAATATGTCGTCCTCACAGTGGTCTGTTATGTGTTTTACAATTGGTCTTGGCCAATTCCTGTTTTGGGCCACCTTCCAAACAAAATCTCAAACGTCCTAATATTTACTCTTCCTCTCCATCATATACATTAGCACAATTGGAAATGCCTTTGTCCATGTCACCTCTAGTTCCTCACAACATTTTGCCAATTTATTTTTAAGGGTAGTTTCCTCTCTTTCCACTGCCCCACCGCTCGCTGTGTGTTAGGCACAATGTTGCCTCACCTTTATTCCCAAGTAATCACTGATCTGCTGGAGGGCAAAATTTATAAATGGCTTTCCATTGTCGCTGCTTAGCCTTTCAGCATTCCCATCTCGGAATTATTTCAGTTAGCAAAGCCTTGGCTACTGCACTGGCATCCTGTTTCGACGTGGGAGCACTTCCACCCCATGGGAAAACATCAACTATAACCAGACAATGCCTTTTCCCTTCGCTGGGGGTTAGTTCAATAAAATCCATCTTAAATGTTCAAAGTTTCTTTGGGATTGGGGGCGTTCTGCCTGATTCATTTATATTCTCCTCCCCACATTATTAGTGGCACAGATAACACATTATTCACATTATTGTTATGAGTAATGAGTAAATCCCTTTCTGTACCAGCGTGCTGAACTATTGTCGTACATCCCAACTTTTGGCACATGGTCCTTACAGTGTGTTACTTTGGCATAGAAAGGGAATAAAGATTGTGGTAGACAGGGTTTCCCACTGGGGCCACACCACACCCATTCCCTCATTCTGCACCCTGCCCTTGTCCATTCACGCTTCTTCTTCGATGTGGCCTGAGACTGTAACTCCCATAAGACTGCTTTGGATTACAAATATTTGACATACACATGCCGCTCAGTCTACATTGTCATTGCCGTGATAAATTGAATCATATTTTTTACTGTGGGCTTCCCGTGTACATACAGTGATTGATTTTGGCAATCGGACTGCTTTCAGGAGGTCAGAAATCAGGCCATTTTATGTGATTGGCTTTCCAGTGGAGGTCAAGAAGCCCTTGTTTTTCCACATGGATCCAAAATTATGGACAACCCGGAATGCATATCTGCTGTCGATGTAAATATTCACTGTTCTTCCTTCGGCCAATTTACATGCCTCAATCAAGGCAATCAGCTCTGCTGCTTGCGCTGACAGATGAGAAGGAAGTGATCCCACTTTGACTACCTCGTGGGTAGTTGCTACAACATACCAGACACTGGCCTATCTCTTTGCTTCTGAATGCTGACCTATCCACAATAAAACGCCGTATCCAGATTCTAAATTGGTGAATCCTACACGACTGGTCTCGGGCTTAAAATGTCATTAATTACAGCGACACAATGATGTGGGTCTCCGTCTCCTTCTGTGGGGAGAAGACAAGCAGCATTAAGGACGTTACATCGCTTTATTGTCATGTTCGGCTTCTCCAATAGCATAGTATGTGAGCCAACGTGCAGCCGACATGTGTGCTGTGTTTTGCTCAGAAAGCAGAAAGGATACTGCATGTGGGACCAGTCGGGTTAATTCAACAAAGCCGACTATGTCCCTGGAAGCTACAACAGCCTTTTCAAATGCAGGCACGACACGAAGGCATTTATGCAATCCTGCCGTTACAGGATCAAAGTTGAGGTGAAAAGTAAGCTACTGGCCTCAATTTTCCACACATAATTCTGCATCAGAATAAATGCCATGCAGGCACGCTTCTCATCCACTGTTTGTACAAAAGGCTTGTTTGGATTTGGAATCCCAGTGTCGGTGTAGTTTGGAGTGCCATTTCAATTCAACAAAGGCACTCTAGACCTCAGGGGTCACTGCAACTGACTCTAGCTCTGCAAACCTGAACCATGAACTATGTCACTTTTAGGCACCTAAAGGTTTGCGTAATGCGGGTTAAACATTTTAAGCAGGATCACATGACCAAAAAGGATAACAATTTTTTCGTCATGTGAGGCTTTGCATTTTGCTGGTTTGTTTGAACTCTGTCTTGACCAATGGCCTTTCCTTGTTCAGATATTAAGTGACCTAAGAACTTCAACTGTTGTTCCATAAGTTGTAGTTTTGCGAGACTAGATGGCAGAGCATCGCAAGCCTACCTTTCTCACATTGTTTCTCTGTTGATGCTGCGATTAAGCATTCGTTTACATACTGCAGAAGCGCTGACCCCCCAAACCCCACCCCCCGGTTAAAACAAGAGTCTCCAGACTCCTGTGTAGAGCCTCGTTAATTACGGTGGGGACTCACAGTGATCTTGAAAATGTCACGTGAAAGTATACCATTTGCCTTTGAATGGAAAAGTGAACCAGAATTGACTGTCCGCGTGTCACGGTACACAAAACAAGGCATTTGCTAAATCCCCAATAGAGATCCATTTACATCCGGTGGAATTTGAGCCAATATAATGTAGGGGTTGGGAACACTTGGTGTGTGCGGAACAACAGCGTTCTTGATAACCTGCAGGTCATGAACAAACCTCCATTCCCCCGATTCACCTGGAATGTTTGCCTTTTTGAACGAAAAAAAATGGGTGTTCTCACCAGTGATTATTCACGGGGAATTATCACTCCAGCCTATAAGAGAGATTCAAAGACTGGAGTAATCCCTTGCACAGCCTCGGGTTTTAACGGCTCTTTTGCTTTGCAAGGACGATACTCAGACTTCGGGGTTATTCTTAAGGATTCGTATGAGTCCCACATCGTGTTTGCCTTTTGCCCTGAAATCAGTTGGGACCCTTCTTAATCTTGGGTCCGAGACATCTACCATAGGTAAACACCAGACGACACTCCTGCCGGGGATTACCTGGCTGCCCTGTCTGCCTGAGTTAGCCAATTTAGTTTCTTCCTATACGTCCTTATAACTGCATTGAAGCAGATACCCACACCGACGCTGAAGATACAATCTTTCGTTTTTTGTGCCTGTCGTACCCATGGTCCCAAATTCTGACACCTGTCGCTGGATGCCTTCGCCAATGATCCGTGAGGAAAAGAGCCTTCCACATAAAAAAAGGGTCTATTTACCGTCACAGGTACTTAAAAAAGTTTAAGGTGACAGCACATCTGTGATCATTCCAATAAAATTCGCACAATAACAACTGATCTGCTTTAACCAATCTCCTGAACCAAGCCTTCTCTTATGATTTGTCAGGACCATCGCGGTGTATGAGTGCTGTGCAGTGCAGCATATCTCCAGCAAGCAAATCGGTGTTAATGGGATTAACATGGCTACTTGCTTCCTGGTTGAGTGAATCGCTCACGGAAACTATCGCTCTCTGACACGCATCAGGGGTCGTGATTCGTATTTTCCAGCCTGCGCTGTTAAATCTTCTTTTTATATTACCTGCAAGCCCGTCGGGGTACTGCGCAAATCGGACCCCAGTCTCACTATGAGATCCCGAGACATCAGATATAAAGTACAGAATTCCGATAACAAAAATGAGAATTGGACTGTTTCCCCATTACTGGTTTCACACAATAGGGGTGCGGTAAACCTCTCTCGTGTCACGACTCCTGATGCGCCCATTAAATTTAGGAAGCTTCTGTTCATCTTTATTTGTGTCGACTCTCTGAACTGCCTTGATTTATGAACTGAATATGTTGCCCTTGTATCTTCCAAAAAAGTAAGAGGTGCACCTTCCACATATAACATAGATGTAAGCATTGACTTATATGCATCATCGTTGTACTGAAAATATAGTTCACGCTTCGCAAACTCAGTGCTCAGTATAGAGGTGGAACATATTTCAGTGCCCATAAGGTTAGTAATAGAGATGAGCATCAGCGAGTATTCGTTGCCAAGCCTAAAGCAAAGAGGCGTACCCATAACTTTGGGGCTGCCCACCGCCACCTCAGCCTTCCTCCATTAGTCACCCTGCTGCCCAGCCTCCAGGGCTGATTGAGGCTGCCTGGGCGTGCACTGCCTCACTCAGTGGTCCAATGCTCTGCAAACAAAGCATCCGCCAGATTTACCTCTGCCAGCCCTTCTTTTCACGCAGTACCTCCTTCCAGCAGCTGGGCGACCATCTGCATCATAGTAAGATGAGCTTTAAGTATTTGCTGTTCCATCTTTAATTTCTGTTTTTCCTTCTCTTGGTCCAGAAAGTTTTCAGCATGTAGCGCGTGGAGTTCCATCAAATTCAGGTTTCCTGTGTCCCAGGTAATACATTGGCCAAACGTCTCATGTAATGGGCGCCTGATAGCTTTTACATATTCCCTTTAAAGTATAATTCGCTTCTTCTTATCAACACTTCAAGGTCAGTGGCCTGAAACATTCGAGTCCCTTTCCAGATATGGAGTTGTTTTTTTTCTAATTCCTTGGCTGTTGATATGGTAGTTTGCTGACCTTGTAAGTCTGCTATTAGTTCGGTTTAAATATATATAGATTTTCTTTCTGTCTGCAACACTTGCCCTCTGCAAAGTCAGGCCCTTACTTTTTTTGTTTCCCTGTGCTTTTATTGGTTTCAAAAGAAACGTTAATTTTCCATTGCAATGGACATCACATTATTTTCACAGGTCGGTGCAACATCGAGGGCCGAAGTGCCTGTACTCCACTGTAACCTTCTATGTTGTAAGATACTTTTCCTGCTGGTTTCCGATGCCTCTCCTCACTGTGGAAACTTCCAGACACATCTTCCAGTGATTTGTCTACACTTCATTCAATCCAGAAAACTGTAGTTCCTGCTGAGAATGTGATCTCTCTACAATGGAGAGAGGAAAATAGAGTCGATGACAAAGCTGAGATCACTTAAGTTCTGCCCAGAATTAACAAAAATTATCCCAGTCTTCCAGTGTCCTGTCACTTTAACATTGCATTGTGTATCCAAGCCATCATACCAGTCTCTGGTCTGCTGCGGTTCTTCTTCAAGGCACAGCGCAAGCTGGAAGATCGGGCAACTCATTTTCTACTGAAAGACCATGCAGATTTCAGGACCCAACATCGAGTTCAATCATTTTGGATCCTGTCCGCCCTCTTCCACATTTTTTCACCCACCCATACATCCCATCAGTTCCGAACACGAATCATTGGACTCGAAGCGTTCACTGTACTTTCTTATCATAGATGGACAAGAGCTGCTGATTTTGTTCAGACATTTTGGCATTTCATCAAAGAGCATTTCTTTTTCTGTTGTAATCACAAGACTGCAGGAACCGTCTGATTGCAGGAGGAGAAGTTCACAGGAGATGAAAATAATGCCAAAGGCTGGACCATTCCCATTGTGAAGGTAGATGAGCTAAGCTGGGGCTGTGTAACAAAGCACAGAGAAGGCTGAGTGAGAAACTGATTAACATGCACATATTTGAAGAGGATAGATATGTATGACAGGAATAAGGCTTTTCTGGAAGGAATAATAACCAGTGACATAGATGAAAAGCAGGAGAAAAGCGGTTTAGAGGAGATTTAGGAAGAACGCTTTCACCCATAGAGTGCTGTTCATCTGGAATTTCTTATTTGAACGTGTGGTAATGCTAAGTGTTATGAGGATATTTCAGCGGTATGTATCCGAACACTTAAAGATCCAGAGCACACGTGGATAAGGACCAGATACTGGAAAGTGTGACGAGGTCAGACAGACCTGGGATGGGTGTCCCAAATGAAATCGTTCTAAGGCAGACTTTTGTGGTGAAAACTGGGTGAGGCCGCGACTCTGTGGTGCAATGGAAAGCGCGTTGAATTTCTAAGTCTTTCTTAAGACTGCCATTCAAAAGTTGTGGATGTAACTCTCATCAGAGTCGAGTTTTAGTTTATGGTTTGAAAGGTGTTCAGACCAGACTCGGCTGCTCATCTGCAGAACCTATAACTTTCATGCAGAAACCCAACTGTCTCGAAATGCAACATTTTCCTCACAGCGATGAATAACTTTGATGTTTATTTATGGTAGAGATCGATAAATATGTGTTAACCACTTGGCAACACGATGATATGGATACACTGGAAAAAGACATAAAAGTGCTGTGTGAGCTATGATGGTACAGAATGGCGTGACGGGGCAGGAGCGGTGTTAAGAATGGCCTACTTCTGCTCCTTTCTGCTTGAGTCTTTTCTGGCCCAGGTTTTTCTACAATCACAATGAGAACAATGTGAATCGACACCAAGTAATATTTTCTGTCTCACCTCCACCTCGCTACCCATAAGCTGGAATAGATAGCTCCTGTTTCAGCTTTAGGTCAGACAGTGGAGGATTCTCACAAGTTCTCTGTCAGGCTGAACATCCCTTCATATCGGTTTCCAAGTGGACACATGGAGCAAGCGATTACATGGATGCTGGGGATTGAGGGACAGATTTCCCTCATGCTGGGCTAGAATTCTGGCCAAGGTAATGAACGTGAATTTCTGACATTTTGAAACTTACTCTGGATTCTTGCGACTTTACTAATTAAACTAAAATTCAATTTGCCCTTGCATAACATGATTAATTTTTCACTATTTATAAAAAAACTATGCCACGTGCCCTTGGATGTAGTAATACAGAAGATTGTTGACGTTGTGTACAGTGTGGGTCATTGTGCCGTATGAACATTTCAAAGGATGCTGGTGAAGTACCAGTAAATGGAATTCTCTGACGAATTGATACCGATAGAAGGAAAATCCCAGTACAGTAGCGACATAACATTGCCTGTAATCAACGCTGGAAGCCACGGTAAATGAACACAGAATTCAATTATGCCTATTTTCACCATCTTACAATTCATTTTCCTGAACCTGATGCTCCATAATCGATGATCCATCATCAGTATAACCTCCTCTGCTATGTGTTTCATTTCAGATCTTCAGCAAAAAAAGAGTAATTGGTTTGAGGGGCCCAGTGGTAAGATCATTAGCCATTGGTCATCAGTACACGGCCGCTCCAGTGGTGCAATTCGTCAGTTTGATGTAATTGCACGACAGACTGGAAGTGCATAAGGTGTCAAAGTTGCACATTCGGTTCTCGCCAGGTGTTGGTTTTACTGATAGTGACCAGAGATGATTGCAACTTCAAGCTGAAGAACAGTTCAAACACTGAATATTACACCGCAATAAAGTTCATTTTGGCCCTAACGTTGCATCGACCTGTGATACCAATCTAACTAGTATTTTACCATCATAATCCGCAAGTTTATACAATGACCATTTCATTGCCCTGAAAGTTGTTGAGTCCACGAGTGTTGAAGGCAAGGCGTTCAGCACCCTTTCTACTCACTGATGAAGGAACCTACCTCGGTATCTATCACCCTCAATTTACATCGATGTGCCCTTGTGCCAAAATTACCATTTGAAGAAAAATACCTTCACTGTCCACCTTATGGCAACCTCTGATCATCTTCTATGTCTCTCTAAATTCACCCCTCAAACTTCTTGTCGCTATCAAAAACCGCCTGAAGTCCCTCAACCTTTCCTCGTAAGACCATCTCTCCATAGAAGGCAACATCCTAGAAAATGTCCTCTGCACCCTTTCCAATGCTTTCACATCCATCGTATAATGTGCCGACCAGAAATGCACGCAACTCTACGAGTGTGGCCACACCAGTTAATTTCTGGAGCTGCAAAGTGACAATTTCACTCTGAAACTGAATCACTCTCCCAAGAAAAACTAACACACCGTACTCCTTGCAAACAAACCTGTCAGCGTAGGTGGTAACTTTCCGAATTTGAGGTACATGGGCACCGAGATCGCTCTGCACATCTACACTTCCAAGAATATAACAATTAGCTAAGAACTCTTTATTCTGACCGCCATGATGTCGATTCGAGCCGAGATCGCTGCAATCACAACGCAGAATATGAAGTACTAAACGGTTACAGCATTCCACAGGCCACACTTGTAAACTACAATCAGTATGGTAGCAGAGGGAATGTCAGGAAGAATGTACAATATCAGGACTTGGCGACAGGCATGTGGGAACGCAGAATGAACCGAATCTTTAACTTTAGCGTCCCCAGAGACTGTGGAGGTTCCATGAATGAGAGTACTGGAGAATGGGATTAATGAAACTCTCCAAACTCTTAGGAGAGTGCAGAACATTGTTGAAACGTATGTTTCAATAGCATTATAGTTGAACATCGGCTACTTCATCGCTGTGCCCACACAAGGCAGTACCAACTGCTACAGACAATCACACATCATCCCAGTTCCAGACCCGGAATCAGAGAAACTGTAGTTCATATTCTGCGTTGTGATTGCAGCGACCTTGGCTCGAATTGACATCATGGCGGTCAGTTCATGCAAAGTTTTACTTTTGGTGAAAGACGGTCAGAAATTAATAAGTTTTACATGATAATATTTTCTGAGGTGATGATCTGTTTTCCATCGAATTTTGTTCTCTGATGTTTCTGCGTTTTATGTATCAGGATTTAAACCCAAAAGTTCTCGAAGATGTCTCTCCCTCGCACTCTCCCTAACTCTCTTTTCCGTCCCTCGTCCCATTTGACTGAGGCATTGCACAATCAAACATACATTTTCACGTTGAAGCATTCACGAAGATCCAATTGTAAACTGGGTTGGAATGACGGGAGAGAGGCGCGTGTATTTCCGAGGTTGGGACATCTCCTGGTCAAAAGCGGGGCGGAAGGGAATACTTGCCCCCATTTATAATATTATGACCATAAACAGTACATGTTGCTGAGACAGCCGATTGGCGCATCTAAAGCGTGTGGAGACTTTAACTTTGAGGTGGCAAGGTCCGAAATTTCATTTTCCCGTTTGGAGCAGTGGTTTGGAAATTGGCATCTGCTTTTGTTCGCATCAGCTCAGAATCAGCTTCTAGTTCCCAATAAATACTGCAACCTGGAGAAGGTGGTGTTGTGGTTATAAAAAAAACACTCATCCTTGGGGACTCACACACGGAACTGGTAATGTTAAAGTTCGATGAATAAAACCTGGAATGGAAGCCTGACCTCAGGAACAGAGAACATGCCTTTAATTTCCTGCAATCCCATTCATGCATGTTCCTTCTGCAGGGGATGCTACCATCTTTACCCAATCCTGCCTACTTGTGTCTCCAGGACCTGAACAACATAGCTGACCCTTAATCCGAGAATGACGACCGTGTTGGAAAGCAGGCCATTCGGCCCTTCCAGTCGACACCATCCCTCCGACGCACATCCATGCAGACTCACACTCCATATCTATTCCGTTCCGCTTCATTTTCCATGGCTGATCCCAGTAACCCACACACCTTCAGACTGTGGGAGGAAACTCACACAATCAAAGAGAGACTGTGCAAACTGCACAGAGTTACACGAGACTGGGATCGAATCCATATCTTTTCTGCAGCGAGTCAGCAGCGAATCAGGATGAACAACAAATGCTGTCCTGACCAGCGACATCCACAACCTATGGGTATATCAGGAAAATAAAAACATATTCGCAACATGGACAACGGGACTTACGTCTGCATGGACATGATTTGAACCAATCGTTCATCCTAGGTAGATACAAGGACACTGATATCACAGAGAAACCAGCGCAATGCGGGATTCAATGACCTCATTTACTCAGTCAAACTGGAGTCAGACTATTCAACAATTCCGTGTGTGGGACAGACGCAATGAATAGAAGAACCTCCAGAGTTACCAGCAAGATTACATATCCCAGAAGGAGATCAATTAAACTGTCAATGCTGCTGTTAATCCAACCAGCTGTCAGTTTCATAGCGTCAAAGTCATAGACTCAAACAGCATGAAAACAGGCCTTTCACTCCTACCAGTTCATACTGAACATAATGCCAAACCAAACGAGTCGCATCTGACGGCTCTTGTAACTGCTGAGGGTTAATAATGCCCTTGTGATATTATTACTGCATTGTTAATATGAATGTCCAGATATAATTCTGTGGACACGGGTTCAAACCCTGGCATGGCACGTGCTGGAATTTTATTTAAATAAATACCTAGGGTCTAATGATGATGTTGAATCAGTAGATCTGATTCACTAATGCCTGATAGGGAAGGAAACTGCCATACCTATCTGGTCTAGCTGGTATGTGACTCCAGATCCATAATATCGTGGTTGATTCTGAACTTCCCTCTGGGCAATAAATTATGTGCTAGGCATGAATGAATAGCTTTTGTTAATTCCACTGATACTTTCCAATTCATTTATCGATCCAAATATCCTGTAAATATTGTAAATGTACTTTCATTCATCACTGCCCCTGGAAGTGAATTGCAGTTAACTCGAGCCGAACTCTCAATAATTTATAAATTTCTATCAGGTCGCCTTTCAAACTCCAGTGCTCGAGTGAAAATATTCTCAGCTTATCCGGCCTTTCGTTATAACTCAAACCTTCCCCACTAGCCATACGCTCATCAGCTCAGTATCAGTTTCTTCCACACAGTCAAGACTGGAGAAGGTGCTGCTGGCGGTGATATTTTAAACTAGTCATCCTTGGGGGTTGGGACACGGAATCGGTGATGTTTACGTTCGATGAATAAAACATGAAATACAAGCCTGACCTCAGGAAAAGAGATCATGACTTTAATTTCCTGCAATCCCGTTCATTCATGACCCTTATGCAGGGGATTCAACCATCTTCACCCAGTCCTGCCTACGAGAGACTCCAGGATCAGAAAAACATGAGCTGATCCTTAATTCAAGAATCTCCACCGCGTGGGGAAGCAGTCTAATCGGCCCTTCCAGTGCACACGGTACATCCGAAGCGCATCCCACCAGACCCCACGGTATTCCCTGTCCCATAAGCCTGCATTTCCCATTGTTGATCCCTGTAACTGGCACATCTTTGGTCAGAGGGATAAATAAAAATGCAAACACACAGAGAATGTGTAGACTGCCCACAGACAGACACCCGAGGCTGGGATCACAACCGGGTTTGTGGTGTAGCCAGACAGCAATGAATGAGGGGCGAAGAATAAATGTTGTTCAGACCAGTCATACTCACACTCTGTGGGTGAATGAGGAAGACTGAAAACACATTCACAACATGGAAAACAGGATTTGTATCTGTGTGGACACAAGTTGAAAGGATCGTTCACCCTGTGTAGAAAATAGGACACTGATACCACAGAGAAAGCAGGGCAATGTGGGAACTGCTGGAAGGGAGTTAATTAACCATAGAAATGGAATCTCATTTAATCAGTAACACTGGGGAGAGACCGTTCACCAGTCCCGTGTGTGGGAAGGGATCACTGAGCAAAACAAACTCCGGAGACTCCAGCAGGATTATATATCCCATCAGGTGTTCGATTATGCTGTCAATGCTGCTGTTAATACAAACCAGCTATTTGTTCCATAGCGTCAATCATAGAGTCATACAGCATGAAAACAGGCCCGGCAGTCCAACCAATCCATGCTGAACACACTGCCAGACTAATCTAGTCCCATCTGCCTCCTCCTGTACCCGTTGAGTGGTGATAATGCCCTTGTAGTTTTATTATTGTGTTGTTAATCCAAAAAACCAGGTAATATTTTGGGGACAAAGAATTCAAGCCCTGGCCTGACAGATGGTGGAGATTGAATTCAATAAGCACCTGGAATTGAAGAGTCTCGTGATGACCTGAATCAGTTGTGTGGAAAATCCCATCTGATTCACTCATGCCAGTTCGGGAAGCAAACTGACATATTCATCTGCTCTGTCCCACATGAGACTCCAGATGGATAATATCGTGGTTGACTCTTAAATGCCCTCTGGGAAATAACTGATGTACTCAGCATGAATAATTTTATTTTAAAAGTCCCACTTTCCCATTCATGTTTGCAATCAACTGTCCATTAAATGTTGCAAACATACCCTCATCCATTACTTCCTCAGCAAGTTAATTGCACACGTAAAACACCGTCCCTAAAAAAAAATGCCTCACATGTCTTTTTAAAAATAAAATCTCTCTTTTCATCTTAAACATATGCCCTCTCGTCTTGAAATCCCCATCCTGGGAAAAGGCCGCTATCGTTAACTCTAAACTTGCATCTCAATAATACATAAACTTCTGTCAGGTCGCCGTTCAAACCCCTAACCTAGAGTGAAAACAGTCTCAACTAGGAGAAAGTGAGAACTGCAGATGAGAGATCAGAGTCGGGAGTGTTGTGCCTGGAAAGCACAGCAGGTCATGCAGCATTTGAGGAGCAGGAGAATCGACGTTTCAAGAAAGAGCCTGATGAACGACACTTGCCCAAAAAAAAGTTATTCTCCTGCTCCTCGGATGCTGCCTTACCTGATGTGGTTTTCCAGCACCCCAATCTCGAATCTGAAAATAGACTCAGCCTATCCAGCCTTTCATGATAACTCAAACCTTCCACTGGCAACAAGCGTGTATACCTTTTGTGAACCTACTCCAGCTGAATAATATCATTCCCACAATTGGGCGACCAGAACTGGACATAATATTCCAGAAGAGGCCTCATCAAAATCCTGCAAGACTTCAACATAACGTCCCAACTACTATACACAAAGGACTGAGCAATGAAGGGAAGTATGTTAAATGCCTTTGAACCATCTTGTCTGTTGGTAATGCAAATTACAAGGAATTATGTACCTGCACACCGAGCTTCCGTGTTCTCCAACATACGCAAAGCCATACTGTTTTTGTTGTACAAAAATGCAATACCTTCCATTTATCCAGATTGAACTCCACGTTACATTTTTCAGTACAACGACTCATTGGATTAAGATCCTTTTGAAACTTACATCATCTTCCTCACTGTCTACAATACTGGTGTCGCCTGCAAACCTATGAAGCATGCCTGCTGTGAGTTCTACTGTTTTCTCATATCGATCAATAATTCATATTTACTTCTCGTGGCCGTGATTCAGCAGTGTGCAGATCGTACAATAGTTAGTCATGCAATTAACCATGAGGAAGAAAGCCGCAGACTACAGGGAGATATTAAACAATTGGAAATAAAAATGGTGAAAGCAATTCATTCCAGGGACGTGGGTGATAATGAAGCAAAATTAAATTTCAAACCAGCTGCCCACGGTCCAGTTGTGGCACTCTGCTGTCTCAGCAAGATGCACTGTAGATTGCTGTTATTATAAACGGGAACAGGTTTTCCCTTCTGCCCCGCCTTTGACCAGAAGCACTCCCAACCTCGGAATTGCTTGCGCCTCTAAACCATCATAGAAACACCGTGCTTTCTCCGGTTGAGTCACTTGAGCCATCGAGTATCTCTGCGACCTCATTCCCATCTTGATTTCAAGTTGGTTATTCGCGACTGCGCCACTCAGTTCCTCTGATTCTGGGGCTGGGAACTGGGACTCTGTGGCAGCAGTGGTTACTGACTAGTGTGGGGAAACTCGTGAAGTAACCGATGTTAAACTGCATTGCTGTTGAAATATACATTTCAACAAAAGTTTGGTAACAACAATGACTGTAGATGCTTGAAACCAGATTCTGGATTAGTGGTGCTGGAAGAGCACAACAGTTCAGGCAGCATCCGAGGAGCAGTAAAATCGACGTTTCGGGCAAAAGCTCGTCATCAAGAATACAGGCAGAGAGCCTGAAGGGCGGAGAGATAAGTGAGATGAGGGTGGGCGTGGGGAGAAAGTAGCAGAGAGTACAATAGTTAAGTGGAGGAGGGGATGAAGGTGATAGGTCGGGGGGGGTGGAGTGTGGAATGGATCGGTGCAATAGATGATAGGCAGGGAGGACAAGTCAGGACAATTCATGGGGACAGTGCTGATCTGGAAGTTTGGAAATGGGGTGAGGTGGGGGAAGGGGAAATGAGGAAACTGTTGAAGTCCACATTGATGCCCTGGGGTTGAAGTGTTTCGAGGCAGAAGATGAGGCGTTCTTCCTCCAGGTGTCTGGTGGTGAGGGAGCGGCGGTGAAGGAGGCCCAGGACCTCCATGTCTTCGGCAGAGTGGGAGGGAGAGTTGAAATGTTGGGCCAAAGGGCTGTGTGGTTGATTGGTGCGGGTGTCCCAGAGATGTTCCCTAAAGCGCTCTGCTAGGAGGTGCACAGTCTTCCCAATGTACAGGAGACTGCACCGGGAGCAACGGATACAATAAATGATATTGGTGGATATACAGGAAACAAAAGCTGCACTGTCCCCGGAGTCTTTGATGTTTTGGAGAAATCTATTTATCTCAGCCCTCAACACATTAATGATGGAATCACCACAGCCACTGGGGGAACCGATATTAAACGGTCAGCCCATTCTGAGTTCCCACATACCTGCTACTGTTCGCTAAGCACTGATATTGTGCATTTGGTGCGCTGCCTAATATTTCGTATGATACTGTACTTATTGCAGGAGTTTAGTGTGTTCGTTTGTGGTTTGCCGTGACCGTATAGTGGTTCGTACGCTGCGTTGTGGCCGCAGCAACCTCGGTTCGAATCCGAGTTACAGCAGTAATTGTTCTGTGTGTCCCAGTCTTTTATGAAACACAAAGGAATCAGTTGTTTTAATGTTTTGATTTTCTCCAAGGTGACTTTTTTTTCCTTCAAACTCTGCTCGCTCACATCTCTGTGTTTCATATGTCAGAATTCAAATCCACCCGTTCTCAGAGATTTCTTCCCTCCTACGATCCCATCCCAGGTTGCAATAGTTTATCCAGTGGGCTTTGAATTTTAATGCAATACTCCACACAAAGTTCTGATCAGTACTTTAAACAGTCAATTGAATTGGAACCGCAGAAAATATTTCCAATGAAACGAATTTTTCATTCTTTCACAACCTTTTGCTGTGTGAATCATACCGCGATCCATCATCCAGCGTGATCACCAAGTTGGCAACAATATTAGATCCACCAATTTTCTTTAGCAATCGCAACTTCTGCACCTACCCATCTGCGGTGTGCCCAGTGCCATTTGTTGTATCCAGGCAACAGCACATTTCCTGTTAATGAACTTATGAGCTTAGTTCCTGATCTGTCTGATCAGTTCGAGAAACCTTTTCTATCACTTCATCCCATCCCCTCAGAATTCTAAAGGTATCAATAAAATAAGGCATTAGACCAAATGATGTAGGATTGCAAATCGTCCTTTCAGCCCATCGAGTCTGCTCCACCATTCAACGAACTAATGGCTGATCTGATAATCCTCAACTCCATTCTCCAGCATTGCCTCGACAAAGCTTCATCATCTTTCTGGTTAAATATCTGTCTGGCACAGTTTGACAATACACAACAACTCAGCCTCAACAACAATTTCGGCAAGGAGTTCCACCGATTCACTGGCCCCTGAGCAAAGAAATTACTCCTTATTTCTGAATTAAATAGGCAATATCTAATTCTGAGTTCACGTCCTCTGGTGCTCTCCTCATACCAGAGGGTGAACCACCTGCCCGTAACTGCCCTGTCAAGATCCCATGAATATTGAACGTTAATAAATGTTATTATGTGATTATAGAGCTCCCCTCCGGCTCCTTTGTTTCAAGGAGAATAATCCCAGCCTAACCAATCATTCCACTAAGCTCCATTTTCTCCAGTGTTGATAACATGTTCATTAATCTCTGCTGTCCCCTGTAGAATCCTTACATATTATGAAGGCAGGTGGAGATATTTATGCGAAGAAACGGTTGAAATTTCGAGCACAGACGGGAATTGGATCTTGAAATCAGACAGCGATTGGAATCAGATTGGTCCACACAAGGACGAAATAGAGTAATGATCACTCTCACAAATGAGAAACTAATCATATCTCATTGACATTTAAGAACTTTACTGTAAACAAATTACCCCGTGTAATCGTCCACAGAGCTATTATTTCGGGGGGAAAAACTTACAGAAGCTGGCTACATAAACACTTTGACAACAATAACATGTTCTTGAGACATTTTTTTGATTATAAACTCAACTCATTGTTCTGTGAATCCTACATCGTTTGCAAGGCACAAATGAGACGTGGAATATAACTCTCTCCATTTGCCTGGATGGGTGTAACTTCAATAACACTTCAGGAACTGGACACCGTCCACGACAATGCAGTCACTTGAGTGTACCCTCTTCAACACCTGCAATATTCATTCCCCACACCGCTAAGGCACAATTGCAGCAGAGTGCACCAACTATAAGAGGCACTGGAGTAAGTCATTCGTGCATTTTTGACAACCTTCAAAGCTTAACAGCTGTACTGACTATAAGGACAAGGTTGGAAGATGCAACGAAACGCCACCATTTTCAAGTTACCCTCCAAGGCCCATAGCACCCTGACTTGGAAAGGAATCAGTGACAAACTCATTGGTGAAACGGTCTTGATGGGCAAAGGTGCATACTTCAGCCTTCCATCGTTTATCTGACAATTTTAGGAATAATGTTGATTTATGCCATGACCAGACTTGTGCACAGTACTTTAGCTGTTCCCTAAACTGGTGGTTGTAAAAGTTCTGCTATCATCCACAGCCTGTGGTCAACAATAGAAAATATCCGAAAACCCTCTCAATCAACTGACTCCCCTTCAGATTAAAGTGGTGTTGGAGAAGCACAGCAGGTCCGGCAGCATCTGAGGAGCAGGAAAAATGGACGTTTCAGGCAAAAGCCATTCATCAGGAATGAGACTGGGAGCACATGGGATGGAGAGATAAATGGGAATGGGGTGGGGCTGGGGAGAAGGTAGCTGAGATTGCTGTAAGTGGATGCAGGCGGGGGGTAAACATGATGTGTCAGAGAAGTAGGTGGAGTGGATAGGTGGGAATGAAGATACACAGGTGGGGCAAGTCAGGCGGATGGTGTTGAGCTGGAAGGTGGGAACTGGGGTCAGTTAGGGGGAGGGGAATTGAGGCAACGGGTGAAGTCCAAATTGATGCCATATGGTTGAAGGGTCCTGAGTCGGATGATGAGGCTTTCTTCCTCCAGGCATCGGGTCGTGAGGCAGTGGCGATACAGGAGGCCCAGGACCTGCATGTCCTCGGGAGAGGGGGAGATGAAATGTTTGGCATTGGGCACTGGGGTCGATTCTTGTAGGTATCCTGGAGATATCCTCTGAAGTGTTGTGTGAGAACACATCTCCTCTCTCCAACTTAGAGGAGACCGCATCGGGAGGAACGTATACAAGAAATGGCATGTGTGGAAGTGCAGGAGAAACTTTGATGGATATGCCAGCCTTCATTCGAGCCTTGGACAGAGGTGAGGAGGTAGATGTGGGTGCAGGTTTTGCAATCCTGCAGTGACAGGGAAATTTATATTTCCCTCCTCACCCCTATCCACTTTTCACAAAGACTGTTTCCTTCACGACTACCTCGTCAATTCCACGCCCTCCAATGACCCAACCTCCCCTCGCGGCACCTTCCCCTGCCACTACAGGAAATGCAAAACCTGCACCCACATCTTCCCTCTCACATCCTTCCAAGGCTCCAGTGAGCCTTCCACATCCATCAAATGTGCATGTGCACTTCCACACATGTCATTTATTGCATCTGTTACTCGCGATTTGGTCTCCTCTACATTGGGGCCAACAGACACATTCTCGGAGAACGCTTCAGAGAACATTTCCAGGGCACCCACAACATTCAACTCCAACGCCCCATGACCAAAAACATCAATTAGCACACCCTCCCCCTCCGATTCTCCCAAGGACATGCAGTTCCTGGGTCTCCTACACCCCCATTCCCTCACCACCAGACGCCAGACATTCCACCTCGGGACCCTCAACCCCAGGGCATTAACGTGGTCTACACCAGTTTCCTCATCTCCCCACGGCCACCTTATCCGAGTTCCAACTTTCTAACTTGGCACCAGCCTACTGACCTGTCCCACCTGTGTATCTTCCTTTCCACCTATCCGCTCCACCCTCTTCTCCGACCTATCACCTTTAACCCCATCTCTATCCACCTCTTGCACTCTCAGCTAAATTCTTCCCAGACCTAGTCCTCCCATTTATCTCTCCACCCTCGATGCTCCCAGCTTTATTCCTAATGAAGGGCGTTTGCCCGAAACGTTATTTTTTTTTTCTGCAACTCGGATGCTGCCTGACCTGCTGTGCTTCTTCAGCACCACTCTAATCTTGATTCTGATTTCCAGCACCTGCAGTACGCACTTCCGTCCATCTGATTCCCCTGTCTATTGATCTTGAATAGGCGGTTGCTGAAGTTCCAGCATCATTTCCCTGCTCTTATATTCCCACCTGCTGTCAAGAACAGAAAGTATCTCCAACCTCTCGAGACCACTTGATCCCTTGTCCAATCACCTTCAAACATTCGTGAATGTCTACTCCAATTTCTCTTTTATTACTTTAAACCACTCGGTATTCACACTTTTCTCATTGTGCGTCCTCAAATTCATTATCACCCACTTCACTGGATTGAATTCCTTTCAGCACATTTTCTTGCCAATTGTTTCCAATCTCCCTGCAGTCTCTGGTTGTCTTCCTCATGGTTAACTACATGACTAATTGTTACCTGATTTGCAAACAACTAAATGATGGCCACGACAAATAATTAAAAATCATTGACCTATATGAGTAAACAATAGAACTCATAGAAGCCATGGTTCTTAAGCTTGCAGAGGACAGCAGAATTGGAGACTGTAAAGAAGGTGATCTAAGATTCCAGAAGGATCTTAATCCATTGCGTCTTTGGGCTGAAAAATGTCACATGAAGTTCAATCTGGATAAATGGAAGGTATTGCATTTTGCTACATCAAATATTAGTATGCTTATACAATTAATGATCGGGCGTTGCATCGTGTTGTGGAACACGGAGGCCAGGAATGCAAGTACATAATTCATTTTAGTTTGCTTCATATATAGACAGAATGGTTAAAAAAAAATGTCATCTTGCTTTCATTGTTCAGTCCTTTGAGCGTAGGAGTTGGTACGTTCTGTTGAAGTTGAATAGGACATTGGGTGATGCGTCTTCTGGAAAACTGTGTCCAGTTCTTGCCGCCCAGTAATAGCAGGGAAATTATTCAGCTGGAGTAGGTTTCGAACAGGTATACCAGCGTATGGCTAGTGGGGAAGGTTTGTCTTAGAACGAAAAGCAGGATCGGCTGAGAATATTTTCAATTGAGCACTGGAGTTTGAAAGGCGACCTGATAGAAATTTATAAATTATTGAGAGTTCGGCTGGAGTTAACTGTAACTGTCTTTTCTCCAAGGAGGGGGACTTCAAGTGTTTAAAGTGAAAAGAGGGATTTAAAATAAGACATGAGAGGCTTTTTTTTTAACAGAGGATGGTTTATGTGTGCAATTCACTTCCTGAGGCAGTGATGAATGAAAGTACATTTACAATATTTACAGGATGTTTGGATCGATAAATGAATAGGAAAGTATCAGTGGAATTAACAAAAGCTATTCATTCATGCCTGGTACATAATTTATTGCCCAGAGCGAAGATCAGAATCAACCACGATATTATGGATCTGGAATCACATACCAGCTAGACCAGATAGGTAAGGCAGTTTCCTTCCCTATCAGGCATCAGTGAATTAGATCTACAACAACTGATTCAACATCATCATTAGACTCTAGGTATTTATTTAAATAAAATTCCAGCATCTGCCATGCCAGGGTTTGAACCCGTGTCCACAGAATTATATCTGGACATTCATATTAACAATGCAGTAATAATATCACAAGGGCATTATTAACCCTCAGCAGTTACAAGAGCCGTCAGATGCGACTCGTTTAGTTTGTCATTATGTTCAGTATGAGCTGGTAGGAGTGAAAGGCCTGTTTTCATGCTGTTTGAGTCTATGACTTTGACGCTATGAAACTGACAGCTGGTTGGGATTAACAGCAGCATTGACAGTTTAATTGATCTCCTTCTGGGATATGTAATCTTGCTGGTTACTCTGGAGGTTCTTCTGCTCATTGAGCCCTTCCCACACACGGGATTGTTGAATAGTCTGTCCCCAGTTTGACTGAGTAAATGAGTTTCCACTTCAGCATGTAATTGAATCCCGCATTGCCCTGGTTTCTCTGTGATATCGGTGTCCTTGCATCTACCCAGGATGAACGATTGGTTCAAATCATGTCCATGCAGACGCAAGTTCCGTTGTCCATATTGTGAATATGTTTTTGTTCTTCCTGATATACCCACAGGGTGTGGATGTCGCTGGTCAGGACAGCATTTGTTGTTCTTCCTGATTCGCTGCTGCCTCGCTGCACAGAAGACATGGATTCGATCCCAGTCTCGTGTGACTGTGTGCAGTTTGCACAGTCTCTCTTTGCTTGTGTGAGTTTCCTCCCACAGTCTGAAGGTGTGCAGGTTACTGGGATCTGCCATGGGAAATGAAGGGGAACGGAATAGGTATGGAGTGTGTGTCTGATAGGATGTGCTTCAGAGGGATGGTGTCGACTGGAAGGGCCGAATGGCCTTCTTTCCCACACGGTCGTCATTCTCGGATTAAGGGTCAGCTATGTTGTTCAGGTCCTGGAGACTCAAGTAGGCAGGATTGGGTAAAGATGGTAGCATCCCCTTTATTAGCGACATGCATGAATGGGATTGCAGGAAATTAAAGACAAGTCCACTGTTCCTGAGGTCAGGCTTCCATTCCAGGTTTTATTCATCGAACTTTAACGTTACCAGGAAGCTGAGGAAGAAACAGGGTGAACCAATTCAGATGTCAGCGCAGAAACATTTTCCGCAGCATCATGAGGAAAACTGACAAATTGCTCCGAGTAAGAGTTTGTCTTTCAGAAATGTTAGTTCACAGAGATGTTTTTTGTTCCACTCAAGCCCTTAAGAAATTGATTAACAATTTAACTAAGACTTGAAATGTAAGAACACACCAGGCGATGAGTCACGTCTGGAAACTGAGTTTACAAGCCAGATGTTTGATAACTGATGATGATGCAATAGGCTGAAGGACCATTGGAACATGCTTTTAAAAACTCAAAAACTGTCATTTTTCAACTGAACAAAATAGGCAAAAACAAAGTCATCAAGAAAAGTTCCAAGCATTACATATGTCGTCCTTGGTGCGAAAGTGCTGAAATGCAGCTGTCTCAATGCTATTTCCCAATGTTGATTTCCAGTCAGGGAAAAAAAATATTGTTGTTCCTTATGGAAATCTTAAATTGAACATGAGTTCCTGACATCACAGAACAGCAAAGGTAGCAGTTCTGTCAGAGTCAGTGAGAATTTCATATCGGAGATGAAATCAAATGGGAAGAAACGCTGAAATCAGTTGCCTTTGCCTGCTGAGACTCAGTACTACAAAATGATCCTTTTTGAAACATAGAGGTATTTTCAAGGATTTAATAAGTTGGATGCAGAAAGTTTGGTTCTGTGACTAGAGCACCTCGTATCGAATGAATTGGAGATGCCAGTTTTGGACTGGGGTATGCAAATGTGAATATCATACAACCCCAGGTTATAGTTAAACAGGTTTAATTGGAAGTACTAGCTTTCGGACCACTGCTCATTCATCAGGTGATTGTGGAGTCCACAGTTGTAAGTCACAGAATGTATCGTATATGTTTACAGTGTGATGTAACTGAAATTGTACATTGAAAAATACCTTGATTGTTTGCTAAGTCGCCGATCTGTTAGAATGACCATGTGAGCTTCACTTCTTTCATATGTAAAGTGCAAAACTTTTTTATTTTAAAGTTTCATTCTCAGGTGAAGTTTAACAACTGGTGTCTGCCCCCATGTGCTGCTGTCTGTTCCATAATGTTTAGACTGATTCTAATTTATAAAAATGAGTTACCAGAGACTTACATGGATTCATGCAGTTTTTGAGCAAAGTACAATGTAACTGTGCAAGTATAAATTCACCCTACAGACGTATGTGTGTGTGTGTGTGTGCGTGCACGCGCGCGTGCACACTCGTGTGTAGGAGGGTCTCTGTTTGTAGATAGGGCAATGGGATCACCTGGACTGTGACATGAACCCAATTACCATGGGTACCGAATTTAGCTTTCAGTCTCTGCGGGGGCACTTTTAGCTGCTGCCTGTTCCGAAGACCGCCTTGGAGGATTGTCACCCGAAGATCCGAGGTCGAATGTCCTGGATCACTGAAGTGTTCTCCAACTGGGAAGGGGCACACCTGTCTGTTGATTGATGTGCAGCACCCGTTCCATTGCTGTCGCCTCTGCTCAGCTTCACCAATGTACCATGTTGTTTTTTTAGATGAGCGTCAGTCTAAACATTATGGCATAGACGCAGCACTCAGGGACTAGCACCTTCAACATATTATCTGTGCTGACACTAACTGGTAAAGTCCACCTGAGAATGTAACTGTCAAAAGAAAGTTTTTCGATTTACATAAGAAAGAAATGAACCTAACATAGTCATTCTAACAAATGGAAGACTTAACAAGCAATCAAGGTATTTTTCCAATGTATAATTTCAGTGACATGACACTGTAACCTTTCGCTATAAATTCTGTACCTTACCACTGTGTACTCCACAGCCACCTGATGAAGGAGCAGCTCTCCAAATGCTATTGTTTCCATTAAACCTGTTGGACTATGACCTGGTGTTGTGCGATTTTTAACTTCGTATAAGAATGCGGATCTCACAATTAAAATAGAGACGAAGAAGCATTTATTCTCTCAGACAGTTCTGTATCAGTGGACTTTCTTGTAGCAGAAGGCTGTTGAGGAAGTGTCATTAAGTGTAATGAGGCTGAGATCGGTAGATCTTCAAAGAGCAAAGACATCAAGCGTTATGGCAAAAGGCAAGAAAGTGCAGTTCAAGTTTATCAGATCAGATATGGAACCATTCAATAGTGGAACAGACTTGGTGGTCTGAATGGTGACTATTTGTTCCTAAAATTGTTGGCCTTAATATGAAGCTGCAAAACAGACCTGAGTAAAACGTGCCAAATTTTAAAAAAGCGTGGTCCCCCAGAGCACTGAACCGAGGTGCAATGTACAAAGAACAGCACACAAAGGGCAGACAATATTGGGCAATTGATCCGAAGTGATCAGTATACCAAGGTAAACAGGAAAACCGATATTCAGTATCTACATTGAACCTGGCTCCACGAGGCATGTAGTTAACTCTCACAAACCACTATTCCCCTTCCGTTTTCCTGACGACCCCTCCGTTCTTGTTTTAAACTGATTGAACGTCAGGCAATTGCCGATGACATTGCTGATGTGGAACTGTAGCATATAGAACATAGAACATGAGAGTGCAGTACAGGCCCTTCGGCCATCGATGTTGCGCAGCCCTGTCATACTAATCTGAAGCCCATCCCATCTACACTATTCCATGTACGTCCATATGCCTCTCCAATGATGACTTAAATGCACTTAATCTTGGCGAATCTACCACCGCTACAGGCAAAGCATTCCATGTCCTAACTACTCTCTGAGTAAAGAAACTACCTCTGACATCTGTCTTATACCTTTCTCCCCTCACTTTAAAGTTGTGACCCTCGTGTTTGCCGTCTCCAAACTTGGACAAAGACTCTCCCTGTCCACCCTATCTAAACCTCTGATTATCTTGTATGTCTCTATTAAGTCACCTCTCAATCTTCTCTCCAACGAGGACAGCCTCAAGGCCCTCAGTCTTTCCTCATAATACATTCCTTCCATACCAGGCAACATGCTAGAAAATCCCCTCTGCACTCTTTCCAAAGCGTCAACATCCTTCTTATAATGCGGGACCAGAACTGTTGACAATACTTCAAATGTGGCAGTACCAGATCTTTGTTCAGCTTCAGCATAACCTTCTGATTCCAGAACTCAATCCCTCTATTAATAAAAGCCAAAACACTGTTTTCCTTCTTAACAACCCTGTCAATCTGGGTGGCAACTTTCAGGGATGTGTGTACATGGACACTGAGATCTCTCTGCTCATCTGCACTCCCAAGAATCTTACCATTAGCCCAGTACTTTGCATTCCGATTACTCCGTCCAAAGTGTATCACCTCACACTTGTCCACATTAAACTCAATTTGCCACCTCTCAGCCCAGCTCTGCATCCTATCTATGTCTCTCTGCAACCTACTACATCCTTCGTCACGATCCACAACTCCACCGACCATAGTGTTGCCCGCAAATTTACTAACCCACCCGTCTAAGCCCTCATCCAGGTCATTTATAAAAATGACGAATAGCCCTGGACCCAACATCGACCCTTGCGGAATCCCGCTAGTAACTGGACAACAAGATGAACATGTTGCATCAACTACAACACTCTGTTTTCTTTGAGCGAGCCAATTACTGATTCAAACTGCTATGTTTCCCACAATCCCATTCCTCCACATTTTGTATAATAGCCTACTGTGGGAATCTTATCGAACACCTTGCTGAAATCAATATACAGAACATCAACCTGCTTACTCTCATCTACCTGTTTGGTCACTTTGTCAAAAAACTCATAAGATTCGTTAGGCACGACCTTTACAAAACCATGCTGACTGTCCCTGACCAGATTATTCTTTTCTAGATGATTATAAATCCTACCTCTTATAATCTTTTCCAACGCTTTACCAACAACTGAAGTGAGACTCACTGGTCTGTAATTACCAGGGTTGTCTCTACTACCCTTCTTGAACAAGGGAAACACATTTGCAATCCTCCAGTCCTCAGTCACTATTCCTGTAGATAATGGTGATTTCTGGATCAATGGCACAGGCTCGGTAATCTCTTCATTTGCTTCCCAGAGGATTCTAGGATAGATCCCATCTGGCCCAGAGGACTTGTCTATTTTCACACTCTACAGTATTTCTTATACCTCTTCCTTGTGAACCTCAATCTCTTCGAGTCGAGATGCAATTATCTCTGTATCTTCCTCGCCAACATTTTCATTTTATATAGTGAACACTGTCGAAAAATATTTATTTAGTGTTTCCCATGTCTCCTCTGACTCCACACACAACTTCCCACTATTATTCTTGATTGACCCTAATTTAACTCTCGTCATTCTTTTATTCCTGACATACCTGTGGAAAGCCTTAGGGTTAACCCTGATCCTATCCGCCAACAACTTCTAATGTCTCCTCCTGGCTCTCATGTCTGCTCCTGGTTCTTCTGAGCTCTCTTATTAGGTCATGCAGGGAAACGATTCTGTCTGCTGCACATCATCATTCTGCTTCGAAATATCAGGCAGTTAAAATCACCCTGGACACCATGAGATTTGCCATTCTATTCTCCCATCCTTCTGTGCGTGATCCCCTCGGCCCTATTCCGGTCTTGTTGGTTGGTTTACAATACTGAGGCTATCCAATCATCTTTGCATTTCAGTTTCTAAAGGATGAGACCTTCTCTCTGAGCTGGCAATGTGCTTCCTCAGTGGTGATAAAACTGTCCTTGTAAACTAGAAGAGTGCTTGAAATAGGTCATTCCTGTTTTTCATTACAAGAACTTGAGGCAAACCGTTTGGCAGGACAGGAAATAGCGGGCGTGAGCAGTGATCAAGTTTGGCAGCAAGAACGAGGTGAGGAAGTATAAACTACAGAGTAATGGGGAAACAATGGGCAAAGAACACTGGGACGGGAGGGGCTGAATCTTTCCTTTCTTTGCTGTCACCAGACATTGGTGTTGAACTCTGAAACGGGACAACATCAGACAAGTCGGTGAAATCTTTCTTTCTGCTTGTTTTCTCCCGAGGCCTGTGTCACACTTGGGGAAATGTGTCTGCGTGCTTCAGTCTATGGGTAAAACTGAGGTTCAGTTCCCATCTCAAACTTTAATCCCACTTATTGTGTTTTACGAGATTAAAACGTTCCAGAGAAATTAGTATTCAGGTGAAACGTCAGAGCTTACAAGGTTACAGACCAAGTGCTGGGAAATGAGATGAAGGGACCCGGTTCTGTGCTGTAAACACTCTATAATTCAAACATTTTTGAGGGGAAACATATCTGCAGTGACATAATTCCAAAAACTGTGTTATGAAGAAACGGTTCAACGACTTCTGCCCTCATCCCTGGTGGTCTAGTGGTTAGTATTCAGAGCTTTAACTGAGTGGCCTGTGTTTCATTACCGTTCAGGAAATCAGAACTTCTTGTTCCTGATGCAGAGAGCGCAGCTCTACCAGGAATCTGTTTCATGCCTTAGATCAGTCAATACCCCAGCTCATCAAAGAAGGGAAAAGCGCCTTCCCTCTCTGCACTTTCGGACAGTTAATCCTTCATTCTCCTCTGATTCCACTTCCCAAAGAGTTTCAAAATATTGTCAAATCTGAGTCTCAGCTATTTCTTTTCTGTGCTTTTCATCCATAGGAGCTTCAGCGATTGATTGTGTTGGTTTCTGAAAACGAAACATACCCATGTGCAATGTATTAGGCTATTCCAGGATTGCCTTCTCTGACAGCGGTGGGACATGACTGATGCTGTCTATGATATGGAAGTGCCAGTGTTTGAGTTGAGTAGATAAAGTTAAAAAATCCACAATATCAGGGCAGAGTCCAGCAGGTTTATTTGGAAGCACTAGCTTTCGGAGAGTCGCTCCTTCATCAGATGGGTGTTTTTCTGCAGAAACTTGGTGTGTGTGTCAATATGCGCGATCTTTTGGAAGATCATCTGGACTTTAACCAACCGTTCGTGGTGTCGACGGTACCCATGACTTGGAGGTGTTTGTGTTGGACTGGGGTGGATATATTTAATAATCACACAAAGCCATTTTAGATTCCAACAGTTGACAAACATCTGATGAAGAAGCAGTGCATGGAACACTGGTGCTTCCAACTAACTCTGTTCGATACAATCTGGTGCTGTGTGATTTTTACTCTGACAGCTCTTGGCAATGTTTAACTGGTCGAAGACAGTGAAAGAATTTTCGTTCGTGGATATGAAAATTTCAAATATTACCCACCTCAGCATAACAAAAATGATTAGGTTGGATGTGTGATGAATCTCCACAATGCGCTTGCGCAAAGTAAAAGTTGAACTAACAACCGCCTGATCCGTAGCCAGCTATACAAATGGTTGTACCACTGGCCAGATGCAAAGCTGAGATTTTACACGCTGCAGAGCTGTGGTGTTAACAAGGACATGAGCAATAGCAGTAACAGCCACAAGGTGAACAAAGAACCAAGATAATCACCATCATTGATTCACTTCAAATTGTCCGAATAAAAAACGACCATTCACAATCTGATCAGCAAATCAATGAGGTCACTGCTGATCAAGGGAATTGCAACTGACTTTGCTGAGTTTTCACCATAATTTGAGGTAAACTCCAGATGAATCATAACATCGCATATTCCCATTAATTTTCAGTTTTAGATTACGTTAATGACCTGTCCGTACTTGCAGGAAATGAGTGAAAACGTCCTTCCGGTGATGTAATCCAGTGCAGAGTCGGCCAGAAAAGAAAAGACAAAGACATGAAACACCACTCCCATTTCTTTCTGTACCAATGCGTTTTCCTGAGTTGAATATTTGCAGGACTGGTCTTTACTATCCAAATAATTAATTATTTTCCCCGGAAAGATTCTTCATAAATCAATTAACATCTGAGGTGTTGAAACATATTTTACTTTAGATTAAAATAGTTGAATATCCTTTCCCCCAGCCTAATGTCCCAATCCTCCCTCCTCTTCCATGTAAATACAAGCTGCTCCAGATGATGTTGGAGCTCCCAACCTGACGTTCCAATGCTCCTTGCTGCGCCATGTCAATAGAAGTTGCTCTACTAGAAGTTGGAGCTCCCAGTCTGATGTCCAAATGCTCCTTGCTCCATGTCAGTAAAAGTGGTGCAGTTCAGGTTAGAACTACCACTCTGATGTCCCAATGCTCCCAGCTGCTAGATGTCATTAAACGCTGGTCCTTGAGAGGTTGGAGCTCCCAGTATGATGTCCTAATGTTCCCTCCTCCATGTCAATAGAAGTCGTCCAGTTGAGGTTGGATCTATCGCTCTGATGTCCCAATGCTCCCTGCTGCTACATGTCATTAAAAGCTGATCCAGGTGAGAGTGGATCTCCCAGATGGATCTCGCAAAGCTCCCTGCTCCATGCCAACTGAAGCTGCTCCAAATGAGGTTAGATCTTGCATTCGGATGTGCCAATGCTCCCTGCTGCTCCATGTCAATGGAAGCTGCTCCAGGTGTGGTTGGAACACCCAGACTGATGTCACAATGCTCCCTGGTCCACGTCAAAAGACGCCGCTCCAGATGAAGTGGGAGCTCCCATCCCTGGCAGCACACAGACTTCTATACCATCATAGAAATACTGCCCACTGAACATTTCTACCACAGAAGCCATTGGTGGAATATCCGTATCATGACAACCTAATATTATTTTTAGTCACCACCGAATCATTATTTCCAAAAGTCATTCTTTCTTAAACCTTATTTAGCATGTGCATACCGCAGTCAATCTGAAGTAAGATAATGGTGCTAACTGATGTATGCTTAATAAAAATTACATCCTATTTTTCATGTTGAGTAACTGTGACTTAGCAAGGACAATGTTTATATTGAAATCACACGTTTATTCCAGGTGAGAGAATGTGGTTTGCATTATTTAAAATTAACTTGTTCACTGTTTAAAATGACCAAATAAATCTCAACTTCAAAACAAAATTGGTAACGTTGTCATCCATCTTGAAATGGAGTGTCTTCTTCTTTCAACCAGACGGGTCTTATATCGAAAAGTCTATTAATGATATGTGGATAAAGACACTTTAAATCGCAAGGTTTGTGAAGGTTTGTAACTCAGGTTGAGGTTTAAGGTGTAGGTTTGCTCGCTGAGCTGTAGGTTTGATATCCAGACATTTCATTACCTGGCTAGTTAACATCATCAGTGGCGACCTCCAAGTGAAGCTGTTGTCTCATGCTTTCTATTTATATCTTTCTCCTGGATGGGGTTCCTGGGGTTTGTGGTGATGTCATTTCCTGTTCGTTTTCTGCGGGGTTCATAGATGGCATTTAGATCTATGTGTTAGTTTATGGCATTGTGGTTGGAGTGCCAGGCCTCTGGGAATTCTCTGGCATGTCTTTGCTTAGACTGTCCCAGGAACAATGTGTTGCCCAAGTCGAACCGGACTACCAAAAATCCATAAACCAGGAGCCCCACTCAGACCCATAGTCTCATTACTCGGAACACCAACTTACAGACTGGCCAAAGAACTACACGCAAGTCTGAAATACCTCATAGAAGAGTCACAGCACTCCATCCACTCCACCCAGGAATTCCTAAAAATCATCAAAAACACCAAAGTGGAGGAAGAGGAAACAATGATCTCATTCGACATAACAGCACTGTTCACCTTCATCAACATCGACCTGGCAAAGGAAACACTTCCCACACATTTGGAAGAGACCATCACACACACACCAACCACCATCTATCACATTACCAACGTAAACATCAAGAAGGTAGTGGACTTGTGCCTCACCACCCACTTCACCTTCAAAAACATAGTCGACAAACAAACCAACGGCACACCCATGGGATCTCCGCTCTCAGTACTCATAGCAGAAGTGGTAATGCAAAGACTAGAACAAACAGCCCTACCAACTATCAAACCAAAAATGTGGGTCCGCTACGTAGATGACACCTTTGTCATCACAAAACGAAACAAGATATAAAGACATTTAACATCATTAACAACACCCTCACAGGCATAAAGTTCACCAAGGAGGAAGAAACCGACAACAAACTCGCATTCCTGAATGTCACAGTAGAAAGAAAGGACAACGGAGAACGACAAACCTGCTCATACAGAAAACCGACAAACACTGACCAAACACTTAACTACACCAGCAACCATCCCAACACACACAAACGAAGCTGCGTCAGAACACTATTCCAACGAGCCTCCACACACTGCAGCACAGAAGAACATCGGAAAACAGAGGAGAACCACCTATACAATGTATTCGAGAACAACAGATACTCAAAAAATACAGTGCGCAGATTCCTCAAGAACAAACCACGACAAGCAGACCAAACACAGCCAGAAACACTAACGTCCTTTCCACACATCAAAGAAGTTTTAGAAATGACAGCCAGACTACTAAGACCCCTCGGAATCCCAGTAGCACACAAACCGACCAACACTCTCAAACAAAAACTAAGAAACTTAAAAGACCCAGTACAATCCATGGACAAAACCAACGTCATCTACAAAATTCCATGCAAGGATTTCCACAAACACTACGTAAGACAACAGGAAGAAAGTTAGCCACCAGGATATACGAACACGAGCTAGCCACGACCTCGTACACGGATTAAAAATACCACCATTTCGACTGGGACAACACATCTATCCTGGGATAGGCTAAGCAAAGACACGCCAGAGAATTCCTAGAGGCCTGGCACTCCAACCACAACACCATAAACAAACACATAGATCTAGATACCATCTATCAACCCCGGAGTAAACGAACAGGAAATGACATCACCACAAACCCCAGAAACCCCATCGAGGAGAAAGATATAAATAGAAAGCAGGAGACAACAGCTTCGCTTCACTTGAAGGTTGCCACTGATGATGTTACCTAGCCAGGTAACGAAACGTCTGGATATCAAAGCTACAGCTCAGCGAGCAAACCTACACCCTACATTTTAAATCATTTTTCATGTTCATGTTGCATCAATCTGATGTTATTGATCCACAGTTTAGTTTCACTCCCTATAGGTAACATGCTTATTTCTCCAGCTGTTCTTAGTTCTATGTGATGCATCCTGTGTTTGCATAACCAGAGGGAGCTTGCTTCCCACATCGTGTGTTTATCTGTGCCTTATGTCCAGCATTCATCAATGGCGAGAGCAAGGGGTGAGGACGAGACCAATGTGTAAGTCTCTCCGTGCCCATGCATGGCACCCACATCGGCAATTCTCCACTGTGCATTTCCAGCCACTTCTCAGTGCCCCTAAATCCACGCCCTGCCCATTTTGAAATATCTCCATTATTTTGTGCTGTCTCGCTGTGCTCTTCTCACCAGGATGAATTACTTCTACTCAACCTCCTCCAGATTTCATCTGACAAAACATTCATTAAGAATCCCTTTGCATAACATGCACTTCGCAGCTCTCGGTATTTGATTTTCCTGGATGTCTTTCATACGAAAAAAATGTTCACAACAACTTGACTTGAAAAAGAAAAACGCGCTCCTTTTCATTATCCCAATGCAATCGACATTTCAATGCCGTTTAGTCAACAGGCTCAAACTATTCTTTGAGATTTTTGTAATAGCGTCAATGCATATAAAATAACTATCAGAATCCCAGTTTCATTACGACAGCTGTGATCATCTGAAAACAGCACCATTGAAAACCGTTGATGAGGGAGATTCAAACCCACGTGTGCAGAGTACAATGGATTAGCAGTCCATCGACTTAACCTCTCGGCCACCTCGGCAGAAACGCTCACGTAGCTATGACCTGATGAATAATTGAATTTTGTAAATCATGCAGAGCAGCAGATATTTCTCCCTGGTGTTGGTGAAATGAGAAATAAAACAGTACGGTTCCAATACTATGGTCTGACCCCTGGGTTGTGGGGCTAGCGCATTCCCACTGTCACACTGTGCACACAGTGATCTGAACAAAAATGAGGAAATGACTATGTAACAAGGTCTGTTGAATTCTGTGAAGATTTGAAGTCAACGGAATGCAGAACCCGAGACAGCAGGAGGTTTTCTTTCAATAAAGAGTTTGATAGATCTCTTAAGGATAGTGGAATCAAGGGTTATGGGGATAAGGAAGGAACAGGATACAAATTGAGGATGTTCAGCCATGATCATATTGAATGGTGGTGCTGGCTCGAAGGGCAGAATGGCCTACTCCTGCACCTGCTGTCTATTGTCTATAAAATTGCCTGTGAGGAATTGTTTTCCAGACTGGAGGAGAGTGCATAGTGCTCAATGTCATTATTCCGAAGACCTAACTTCCACTCAGATGTTTTTGACACGCACTTGTGTACAGAACAGACAATTTCAAAATCCAAAATAAGGCTAAACTGACAATTGAACTCAACAATGCAAAAACCTTGATCTGTATCATTTTCCTGGGCCGTGCGACACCAAGTCACTGTGTGATCACTGCAACACAGTGAGCAAGTGAGCAAGGAATATGAGTGCAGTGCCAGTGCGCATGCTGGGAGCAGCAGGTGACACACGGGGAAGTGCATTTCCCACAACAGGCACACTTCCCAAACAGCGGACTGCGGTGGAAGAATTCAGAGGGAGGTTACACTATGAAATTTGATGCCAGAGACACAATGGAGATCTGTCATTGAGTCTGTTAAAGATGAAGATTTTAAGATTTCTACAGATTCAAAACAAAATAAAAAGCTCATGGGTTAGTGAAGGCAAAAGATGAAATTGTACATTTCATCAATCTACCCATCTTTACAATGAGTACCTCACCACTTTCCTCACTCGGGGACTGAACCACTGGTGAAGATGATCATATAATCCCCGTTACTAGCCATGGAATCAGAGAAACTCGGTTTCCCAAACGTTAAGGTAAAACCAGGAACGTGGGGGTAAGCATTAATGTGTTGTTCCTATATTGAAGGTGACCAGTGCACGGTATCTCTGTTCCAGTATAGTGGGGTGTGCTGTACCGAAGTTTTAATTTTGAGCCTCACATGGAGAAGGTTCAATTTGTCGTCGTGTTGAGGAATACGGACAGAAGATGATGCTGAGCAAAGCCAAGTTTATAGGAAAATACCCGTGTTTGTGGATTGAGAAACGACCTTTTCTGGATAATGACTCCTTGATCAACAAACATACTGCAAGTATCTAAAACGTGAAGAGACATATGTGGAGAGAGAGCAGAAGGTGATTTTTCAGCAGGTGGATAACGTTTCCCATGTGCACTGCGTTAGATTCCGGGAAAATAGATGTTGAATTGGTTTCATGTGCCACAGTTGTTGCAAATTCACAAAGGTTGTTGCAATAATAAAAAAAGAAATCACATAGGACCGTTTGAATATTGTATTGAATTAAATTTAAGTCAGAGCATATTTTATCTTAAATGGTGTGCTGCAGAGAAGTACAGAGGGTTACCAATACAAAAGGACAGAGACTTCTTGGTGGATTTCTTGGGTGGAGTTAAGAATGTACGAAATGGACATAACATCATGTGAGTGTGGTCAAATCTTTAAAGTAGGTGTTGCGTCTCCAAGTGGATATAACTTCTGTCTGCAGTTATTTTACGACATCAGGTCAATTTACAGAGTTTCACCTTGAATAATACGCCACACCTTACCAATCCATGAACTTGTTATACTCAGTCTTATTCAGTTGTTCGTGGTCATGAAATATCTTTGTGTCTGAAGTCAACAAATTCGAAATTGTTACGCAACCACACTGACTTTCACTCAATGGTAAATTCTCTCCTTGTACGTTTGTTCGTGCATCTTTTAAAACACTCTAAAGTGAGCTTCTACGTTTTACTTCTGGAAAGTGGTTCACGATTTAAATAACTCTATTGAGTGGAAGAAACTCTCATCCAAACTTTTCTTAATCATTCACTAATGGTTTTCAAGCTCTAACGAAAGGTATTAATTCACTCGAAAGAGGGACTTTCCCGATTTAGTCATTCAAACCTCGCGTTATGTGAAAATCTCATTTGTTTACATCAAACTTGCGTGTTTCTGCTCCAGCATTTCCAAATCTCGTGAATAAAATCCTTCATTCATTCTATCATCCCGTTTGTATCCTTTCTGATATTTTTATGTCTCAGTAAACAACGTCACTTGGCTTTCTAATATCTTGCTATCCAGGAAACAGCGTCTGTGCCCTTTCTGACTTCTTCACATGTTTTTAGTGGAGAATGAGGACAAGGATTACACACAATGTTCCCACTGAGTGTGACCAAAAGGTTTTACAGTTATTCAATGAACTCTTTGCTTTGTAAATATGACGCCTCTATTTATAAACTCCAATAAGGTAAATTACTACCTATCCAGTTCATGAACATCGCCTCCATGGAGACGGAAATTATATATCACTTCCTTTATTGTTCCACGGAATGTATGAAAGGTTTGTAAGGCCAACATCTCTAAATCCCCATGTCCTGAGTCAGTCTCAGCTATTTCTAAAGGTGACTGAAGTTCAAATACTTCATAGTGTGTCTCCCGTCATTCCAGTGCAGACCGGGTCTGGACAGTAAATGCCATCACCAAAGGCCACAGTTTTCAACAGTTTTCACAGAGTAATTGTCGTAGCTATTGTGTATCGTATGTCCGTGTTCTTGTTCAATTTGTTCATCATTTCATGGGTCCCTGTATGGAATTCTACTGAATGATTAATTTGTGAGTAGAGACATTCCCTTCACCGCTCATTCGAAACTCCATGGAACATTGAATAATTTTACTCTTACGCTTCCAGAGGACAGTCCTGCCATTACGGGGATGAATCAGTGAACATTCCCCACGTATCCTCGAAGGCAAGGATTTCCTTTTCCATTTTAGCAGATCATTACAGCACTGAATCCCATGTGTGCGTTCATTAAAACCAAAACAATTGCAGCAAGACTTTAAAAATAAGATTTTGCTATCTGCTTGCATTGGTTGTCCCAAAAATTACATTCCATATTATGGTATGTTTGTGGATGAAAGCACTTTCTGACTCTTGAGCAATTATATTTCAGTTTTGTCAAAAAATTATCATTCGCTGTTCTCTCTTTCCCTTTCAGTTTCCTGTTTTATATCCCGTATTTTATCAGTTTATCTTAAGTTTTCAATAATTTCAATCAATCTTGCTCCTGATTACCAATCCGAGAGAATGCCACAATTTTGTCAATTTATATGCAGTGCAGCTGTAGGGCGCGGTGACCAAGTGGAAAGGCATTGGTCACGTCAACCAAATAAAAGGAGCCGGCTGGTGGAATCTGGCCGTTCCATCACAGTCATATTTAAAACATTTAACGTAATCTTTAGCCAAATCATATTGGCAGAAAATAAGAAAACAAGAATGAAAAAATTGCTGATGTTGAAAATCAAACAAAAACAGACGTTGCTGAAATATTTCAGGACGTCTGGCAGCATCTGTGGAGAGACAGACCCAATGGATGTGAAACGTTAACTGTGATTCATCTGCACAGATGCTGCCAACACACCTTTGATTTTACAGCAATTTCTGTTTTTGTTTCAGATTGGCAGATTTTGTCGCAGTCCATGAGAACAGTGCTCATTAGAATCAAACAGACAGCATTGACCTGGTAGTGTGAAATGAGACAGTAATAATGAATGAGTGGAGAGTGTTGTACTGGAAAAGCACAGCAGGTCAGGCAACATCCGAGGAGCAGGAGAATGGACGATTTAGGCATAAGCCATTCATCAGGAATTAGGCTTGTGAGTTGGACAGAGGAACAAAGCTGAAGCCAGGTGCCAACTCGCAGGCTCCTCCTCCTACAGACCACGATCGCAAACTCTCCTCCTCTCACCAAACCATCATCTCCCAGACCAACCACAATCTCATCACCTCTGGGCATCTCCCATCCACAACCTTCAACCTCATTGTCCATGAACCGCGCACTCCCCGATTCTACTTCCTTTCTAAGAATCACAAACCTGACTGCCCCAGTCGAGCTATTGTCTCATCCTGAGCCTGTCCCATCCGAATCATCTCTTCCTACATCGACACACTCCTCTCTTCCCAGTTCAGGAAATTCCCACTTACATTTGTGACACCCCTATGCACTTCACCTCCTCCAAGAATTTCGTTTCCCTAGCCCCCATCGCGTCATCTTCACTGTGGACATCCAGTCCCTGTACAAATCCATCTGCCATGACAGAAGTCTACAGGCCTTCCATTTCTTAATCTCACACCATCCCAATCAGTACCTTCCCACCGACATCCTCATCCACTTGGCTGAACTGGTGCTCACAATCAACAACTTCTCTTTCCAATTCTCCCACTTCCTCCATTGACGCTGGTAGCCATGGGCACCACGTAAGACCTAGCTATGCCTGCCTGTTTGTTAGATACGCGGAACTGTCCATCTTTCACAATTACACAGGCACCATCCTCCACCTGTTCCTCCGCTACATTGATGAATGTTTGGGTTCACTTGGTGCTCGAACGAGGAGGTTGCATAGCTCACCAACTTTACCAACACCTTCCACTCCGACCTCAAATTTATCCGGATCCTCTTGGCAACTTCCCTCACCTTCCTGGACCTCTCCATCACCGACTCTGGCAACTGACTAATTACAGACATATACTACAAGCCCACCGACTCCCACATGAATCTAGACTACATCTCCTCCAACCCTATCTCGTGTAAGAACGCCATTCCTTATTCCCAATTCCTCCACCTCCAGCACATATGTTTCCAGGATGACCAATTTCACCTCAGAAAGAGCCAGTTGGTCTCCTTCTTCCACGATCACAAATTGCCTTCCCACGTGGTTGACAGCGCCCTCTGGTTCAACACCTCCATTTCACACACCACCACCCTTGAAGCCACGCCTCTCAACGCAACAAGGACAGAACCACCTGGTGCTCACCTTACATCCCATCAAACTCCGCATAAACGCATCATATTCTGCCACTGATGCCACCTCCAAACAGACACCATCACCAGAGATATATTTCGCTGCCCAGCCCTGACAACATTCCGTAAAGACCATTCCCTCCATGACCCCCTCTTCAGGTCCATACATCCCCCCCAACCAGCCCACAACCCTCTCCTGGCATCTTTCACTGCCACCAAAGGAAGGGTGAAACTAGCACCCACATCACTCCCCTCACCTCAGCCAAGGCCCGAATGGATCATTCCACATCCATTAGAAATTCACCTTTACAGCGACCAATGTCATCTACTGAATCCGTTGCGCCCAGTGCGGTCTCCTCTACATCAGGGAGACAGGAAACCTTCTTGCAGATCATTTCAGAGAACATCTCTGGGACACCCGCACCCACCAACTTCACCGTCCCGTGGCTGAACACTTCAACTCCCCCTCCTACCCCAACAAAAACATACAGGTCCTGGACCTCCTCCACTGCCAAACCATTAGCATCCAACGCCTGGAGGAGGAACACTACACCTACCGGCTTGGGACCCTAACACCACACGGGATAAATGTGAATTTGAACAGTTACCTCATTTCCCCTCCCCCAAGCCCAAGCCTTCAACTCGGCACCGTCCTCGCAACCCTTTCCATCACTGCTATTTCTGACCGATTTTCTTCTCCCTCCTATTCATCCATCACTTACTTTCCAGCTATTTCCCCTCAACCCCACACTATTTTCTTTTATCTCTCAGCCCCGACTCACAAGCCTTATTCCAGATGAAGGGCTTAAGTCTGAAACCTGAATACTCCTGCTCCTCGGATGCTCCCTGATCTGTGCTTTTCCAACATCACACTACCAACTCTGATCTCCAGCATCTGCAGTCCTAACTTTATCCTTCGAATTATCAATGACCTTAGAGTGAATATATCCCTCGATTGCAGTGATCACAGTGTGACTGAGTTTTCCATTTATTTTGGGTGAGGGCAGGCTGGATCTGAGACGAGCGATTAACATCTAAACAATGGGAATGGTATCAGATAGCGAAGTTAGGGCGGGCTGAAGTGAAGTGGAAAATTCTGTCAGAAGATGGGTCAGTACAACTGCGTCACATCATCCAGACTGTAAAAGACACGCAGAAAGAGAAAATCAACTTCAGTGCAGGCACAATGACAGGTAAAGTGGAAAGGAGACAATACAACGCACTGAGGTGCAGTGGAATTATTTATGTGAAAGGATTCGATATATAAGCGACACCTTTACATATGGACTGCCATCACATTGGAAAAAGGAATTTCCTGCAGTATAATGGCGTCTTTTGCCTGTGACATCACAATGCTGAGAGACACTGGCATAGTTTCTTCTGTAGCAGCGTGGCCTCGTAAAAGCATGATCGTCCCATTAACCAGAATTCAATACTTCAAAGCTCTCCCCTGCCCTGTACAACTTATTTGCTGCCCCTGTAGTCAGATCTCAATCGCTTCACTGTGTATCTTCTTCTGCTTCCTGCTTCATGGAAACACTTGAAACGTGAACAAATCCACTTTCCACTTTCACCAATTTTTTGCAACTCCCGAGTTGGCACAGGTACGAGTGACCGATTGGCCTTCTCGAGCGTTCTCACTCTGGTATGATCTGAATGATAAAGTGGACTGTGTCTGATCGGCAGAACGTCCCCACGCGGGACGATGCTGTTTATCCCATCCCCGTGGCCTGAGCTGTCTCTATTGGCAGAGTATTCAGCCATTCCCCTCCACTTGCAGGCATTATGACGGGATGTAAATGCGGATATGCTCTGAAGCTTCCTCTCACGGGCACAGCCAGGTGCAAGAGCGCCGCTGGAACTTAGCAACTTTGATTGCGAACTTCCTCCAAATATCATTTATTTGAGAGAGAGAGAAACGTGCTGAGCTGGTGGGAAAGAGAGAAATGGGCTGTGGACTCTCTTCCCTCAGTAAAATTCAAAGCACTGCATTTTTGTGCTGCCCATTTGATGTTCAGAATCAATCTTCACAGAACAATCCAGCAGAAAGGCTTTTGTTTCAGAGCCGTCGGTTTCTTTGCTGCAATCGGGCATCAGTTAACATCTGAGTCCCAAATGTCCCAGATGAAGCGGCTCCGTATGAAACCCTCACTCACTGAGAACCATCCCCACAGCCAGGGGCTGCGGGGCTGCAGACAGTCCAAAGCGGAAGGGAGGATTAAAAACGAGCCATTATTTCTCCCTCTGCCACTCTGTCACAGAGACAGGGAGAGGGACGGCAGAGACGGGTGACGTCATTCACGTGCCGACAGAAGCCGTTCAGCCCATCGAGTCCACGGTAAATCTCTATCGCTTGCTTCTCTCTGAGGTTATTCATCATCAGTGCTGCTTGTTCTAATAAGAGGGAACTGTATCTGTCTGGAAATGCTGTCTCCGACAGACCGAACCACATGTCATTCACGGCTGTTCATTTCACCGGAGGACCCTGCTGTGTGATACAGCCTGGGGAAGAACTGCAAGGCGGTAAAAACAATGACTGCAGATGCTGGAAACCAGATTCTAGATTAGTGGTGGTGGAAGAGCACAGCAGTTCAGTCAGCATCCAAGGAGTTTCGAAATCGACGTTTCGGGCAGAATCCATTCATTAGGAATAAAGGCAGTGAACCTGAAGCGTGGAGGAGGCTAGAGGAGGGTGGGGGTGGGGAGAATGTAGCGTAGAATACCATGAGTGATTGGGGGAGGGGATGAAGGTGATAGGTCAGGGAGGAGGGTGGAGTGGATAGGTGGAAAAGGAGCTAGGCAGGTAGGACAAGTCCAGACATGTCATGGGGACAGTGCTGATCTGGAAGTTTAGAACTAGGGCGAGGTGGGGGACGGGGAAATGAGGAAACTGTTGGAGTCCACATTTATGCCCTGGGGTTGAAGTGTTCCGAGGCGGAAGATGAGGCGTTCTCCCTCCAGGCCTCTGGTGGTGAGGGAGCGGCGGTGAAGGAGGCCCAGGACCTCCATGTACTCGGCAGAGTGGGAGGGGGAGTTGAAATGTTGGGCCACAGGGCGGTGTGGTTGAGTGGTGCGGGTGTCTCGGAGATGTTCCTTAAAGCGCTCTGCTAGGAGGCGCCCAGTCTCCCCAATGTAGAGGAGACTGCATCGGGAGCAACGGATACAATAAATGATATTAGTGGATGTGCAAATAAAACTTTGATGAATGTGGAAGGCTCTTTTAGGGCCTTGGAGAGAGGTGAGGCAGGAGGTGTGGGCGCAGGTTTTCCAGTTCCTGAGGCGGCAGGGAAAGTGCCAGAATGGGAGGGTGGGTTGTAGGGGGGTGTGGACCTGACCAGGTAGTCACTGAGGGAACGGTCTTTGTGGAAGGCGGAAAGGGGTGGGGAGGGAAATATATCCCTGGTGGTGGGGTCTGTTTGGAGGTGGCAGAAATGACAGCGGATGATTTGGTTTATGCGAATGTTTGTAAGGTGGAAGGTGAGCACCAGGGGCGTTCTGTCCTTGTTACGGTTGGAGTGGTGGGGTTTGAGGGCAGAGGTGCGGAATGTAGATGAGATGCATTGGAGGGCATCTTTAACCACGTGGGAAGGGAAATTGCGGTCTCTAAAGAAGGAGGCCATCTTGTGTGTTTTGTGGTGGAACTGGTCCTCCTGGGAACAGGTCCGGCAGAGGCGGAGGAATTGGGAATAAGGGATGGCATTTTTGCAAGAGGTAGGGTGGGAAGAGGTGTAATGCAAGAGGTAGGGTGGGAAGAGGTGTGCAAGAGGTAGGGTGGGAAGAGGTGTGCATCGGGTCAAATCCCTGTCACATACGTGACTGTTGTTCTCATGTTTATTTTTTCTCTACGTGTGCTGAAGTAACACAGTGAGGGAGCAATTACTGTTGTCAGACATACATGTAGGGGCGTATTAAATACTGAAGTTGTGAGATTTGAGCAGTGTTTATTAACATAGACCATTCAGTGTTCGAAACTCTGGCTCAGGAATTTGACAGAGAGCGAATTTGAGCAAAGGTTGAGCCAGGGCGTTCACCCCATGACGTAACACGAGTTTCTGCGGTTGCTTTGTTGTTCACCTCATTTGTGTGTTTTGCATCATTGAGGATTTTGAAGTTGTCCCCTCTATAGAAAAGGCCTGTGCTTTTGCAACATTGTACAAAAGATGCAGTACAATAACAGCCGATGCTAATTCTGTCTACATATCCAGATATTGATCCCTGGAAACAGCATTGTGCACTCTCCTCGAGTCTGGAAAACAACTTCCTCACATATAATGTTATATTCTCGCTCTCAAGGCACTTTTCATTCCATCGGCTTCTGTTTTTCACGGAATCCGATTCAATGGATCTTGTCACTGTGTGTGTACATGTGTCAATGTATGTCTGCCTCTGTGTGTGCATGCCTGTATGTCTGTGTTGGTGTGTGTCGGTGTGTGCATGTCTCTGTGCATCTCTGTGTGTCTGTGTGATAATATGTGCTTGTTTTGTGTGTGTGCGAGTGATTGTGTGTCTCTGTGTATCAGTGATTCTGCGTGTGTGTGAGGAGTTTGGGTGTCTGTGTGTAGGGGGCTTGTAAGGGTGTTTTCTATGTGTCAATGTGTGTATGCCTCTGTCTGTTTGCCAGTGTATGTGCATATCAGTATGTATCTGTGTGCCTGTGTGTGTGTGTCTGTGTTTCTGTCTGTGTGTTCCTTTGTGCATGTATGTACGTACATGTGCTTTTTGCGTGTCTGCATATGTGTTAGTTGTGTGTCTGGCTGAGTGTGTCTGTCCGTGTATGAGAGTAAATGTGCATTTGTGGGGAGGGTGGGTGTCTATGTGTGTTAGTGTGCATGTTTGTTTGAGTGTGTATGCCTGTCTGTGTGTGAGTATGTGTGTGTGTGTGTGTGGGCAGTGTGGGTGTCTCTGTGTGGGGAGTGTGGATGTTTTCGAGCGTGGGAAGCATGGTTGTCTTTGTGTTTATGTGTGTCTGTGTGTGTGTTTCTGTGTTTGTGTGTCTGTGTGTGTGTTTCTGTGTCTGTGGGTGCGTGTGTGTCTATGTCAAAGAGTGTGGTGCTGGAAAAGCACAGAATTTCAGGCAGCATCCAAAGAGCATGAAAGTTGGAATTTCGAGCATAATCTCATCATTAGTAACGAGGCTTGTGGACCATGTGGGCCGAACGATAAATGGAAGGGGATGGTGCTTGGGTAAGGCAGCTGGGAAGGCGACAAATAAATGATGGTGGAGTGAAGGTGATAGGTTGGAGCAAAGAGTGAAGTGGATAGTGGGAATGAAGACGGACAGGTAGCACAGTTCAAGAGGGAGGTGCCGAGTTGGAAGGATGGATCTGGGATAAGTTCTGGTGTGGGGTTGGAATGAAGAAACGAATGAAATCTGTGTCTGTGTGTGTTCTGCGGGTGTGTGTGTTTGTCTGTCTGAGTGCATGCGTATGTGTGCATGTATGTATATATATCTGCATGAGTGTAAGCATTTTGTGTGCGTGTGTGTGTGTGTCATGGGTGTGTGTATGTCTCTTTGTGTGTGTGGCTCTCTGCATCTCGGTGTGTGTCGCGTGTGTGTGTGCATTTGTAAGTGCGTGTGTAGGGTGGCTATAGGTATGTGAATCTGTATGTGAGTGTCTGTGTGCAGCTGTATATGTCTGTGTGCAAGTGTCTCTGTGTGTGCACACGTTTGTAGTGTGTGTGTAAGTGTGTGTGGCGGTGGCTATAAGTATTGTGTATCTGTGCATGAGCGTCTGTGTGCAGCTCTATGTGTGTACATGCCTGTGTGTGTGTGCGTGTTTGTAGTGTGTGTGTGCGTATATGTGTGTTGATGGTGCTCTCAGTTTGGATGGTGCTGTGAGCTGATACATTCCCTCTGTCCTTCCGAAACTGAATCCCTATGATTTTCGCCCTCCATTACCACCTGTACAGAGGGGTGGGGAGACCAGCAGAGTCTGAGAGCGACAGAAAGCTCAGCAAGTCGGTCACCATCTGTGGGCAGAAATGGAAGTTAATGTTTTGGGTTGAGTACCCCTTCCTCAGAAACTCATGTCAGGGGGATAGTACATCACATTAACACCACAGTGACTTCCAGACTCGCCCTACACTGATACACACAGTTAAACACACACGAACACAGAGACATAGAGACACTCACTCATACACTGACACTAATACAGACATGGAGTGTCTGTCAGTACTTCTCTTGCTCCGGTAACTTTGTCAATATATCCCTTGGACTCTGGTATGTGTCCCTTTTTTTCAGTCTGTTCATGGTGAGTGTTTTTGTATTGTGCTTGTTCACACTAGTGAGAGAGTCAGTAAGTATTAGTGGAGAGTGATTTTAGGACAATTTCATTGCTTGCCGAAACCAAACCTGGAAGAATTGTAAAGTGTGTGGAGGACAGTGTGGAACTCCAAAAGGGCAGTGACAAATTGGTGTAGTGTTCTGTTTTATGGCAGATGAGCATCAATGCAGAGCAGTGTGAGATGATGCACTTTGGTAGGAATAACATTGACAGACAATATAAAATATCTGTACAGTTATAAAAGGGCTGCAGGAGCACAGGATGCTGGATATATATGAGGACAGATTATTGGACATGGCAGGACAAGGGAGGAGAGCAGTAAATGTCACAGATTATTTTCAGTATTTGAGCTTTTTACAGGAGGAGGTATAGGAGGGAGCCTCCGTGCTCCCTTCCTGGGAGGTAATGGTGACGATGTGTTGTGAGCCCACCCTCTGGCCACCGAGCTGGTAGAGTTTCCATTTATACCAGCTCGACACAAAAGAGAGATGGCATCAGGGCCACGGCTTCTAAGTTGTGCCGGGGGAAGCGGAACTGCCAGTGGGTTTAAAGTGAGAATTGCCCTTCACTGAACATTGCTCCTTACTCGTTTGGTGAGATGTGGATGTTTCAGAATCTCCACACGAGGCATCCCGGTCCTCTCCAACTCGTAGCAGGGTCCTCCCCATGTGGTGGTGGCATGAGGGAGCGGATATCGGGCACTCCACAACCCGGCTTGACCATTTCTGTCCTATTGCAGGCTGTTTCTCCTGGAATGGTACAAAGAGAGGGAGGGAGGGAGGGAAGGTTGCAGTGGGTGGCCCTGCTCTTAGTTCTGGTGTAGGTGTGGCAGGGGAAATGGTGAGGTGTCAGGAGGGAGTTAGTCCATAGTGTTACGGCCATGTTGCGTTATTGGTGTGGGTGGTATAGTGGAGGGAAATTAGGAGAGAGAGAGAGGGAGAGAAGGTGAAAGAGTGAGAGTGGTGGAGCATGAGCCTAGTTCGGTGGTCGGTGCTATAACAAATATACAGTGAGTGCGAGGGATCAGAGAGAATACAGTGACCCTTACCCTGACAGAGTGGGGAAGGTTATTGATGCTTGTCCTGTATTGCTGGACATTTCCTCAGAACGCACATACAGCACTGAGCTGGGTGGTGAGCTCGGACAATGCTCAGGGGGTCTGGTGGTGTGGGTCCCTCTGGGAAGAGAATGGTCTAACTCTGAACTAGCCCATCCACTAGGTCTTCCAAACCCCTGTCCAAAAAACCGTGTTGTAATTGTCCCTTATCTGCCATGCTCAGGGTAAACAGTGCAGGGCAACTTCTAACTAAGAAAGCTCAACCGTCTGCCCATTGGCCTTTTGAAGATGGCACCAGTGCCAGAGATCACGGAATATCCAGGGGCATCCGAGCGATGGTGAGTACCTCCAGCCATGATGGGTGTGAGAATCGGGCTGGTATTGAATAAGAGGGACACCATGAGGTGGAGTGGGTAGTTAATGAGGTGAGTTTGATAAGATAACACCAGAAACTTGCTCAGACTCGTACAGACAATCCATCTGTCACATTCAATGAAAACGTCACTGAGACAAATTATTCTTAGATTCAGACCAGTGAGTCATAGATTCTGTTGAAACCACTAACAGTCACAAAGCTGCAGTTGCTTGTACAATGCTCTCCATTACAGAGAAGAACATAAACTTGACCTACCCTTGGGAAATAAGGTAGGGCAGGAGATTGAGTTATCAGTGGGGAAGCACTTTGGAACAAGTAATCATAATTCTATTAGTTTTAAAACAGAGATGGAAAAGGATAAATTGGATCTAAAAGATATTTTTTTAAATCGGAGAAAGTCTAATTTGATTATATTAGGCAAGAACTTGGATAGGGTAAATGGACAAAGTCTTTTGCCTGAGGTCCGAGATGTCCAGAACGAGAGGGTATAGGTTTGGGGTGAGAGGGGAAGGATATAAATGTGACTGAAGGGACAATATTTCACACAGAGTGTGGTACGTGTATGGACTGAGCTGTCAGAGGAAGTGATGGAAGTTGGTACGATTGCAACATTTAAGAGGCATTTGGATGAGTGCATGAATAGGAAGGGTTTGGAGGGAAATGGGCAGGACGCTGCCAGGTGGGATTGGATTGGGTTGGGATATCTAGTCGGCATGGATGAGGTGGACCGAAGGGTCTGTTTCCATGCTGCACATCTCTATGACACTATGACTCTAACTTCCAAACTGGATTGGAATCGATATTCACAGATAAGGGGTCAGCTCAGAAGTGGGAAGCCTTCAAAAATGAGATATCAAGAGCCCAGAGACAGTATGCCCCTTTTAGGGTGAGGGGTAAGGCTGGAAGTTGTAAGGAATGCTGGCGGATTGGAGAAATTGATGGCCTGGTCACGGGTAAGAGGGATGCCAATGTCATATAAGGATATCAGGAGTCGATGTTTTTACAGTATTCATTCACGGGATGAGAGTATAACTGGCTTAGCCTGCATTTATTACCCATCACTAATTGCCAAGAGGCAGTTTACAGTTAACCATATTGTTGTGGGTCTGGAGTCACATGTAACCTAGACCAGGTAAGGATGGCTGTTTGCTTCCTTCAAGGGCATCAGCGAACTAGTTGGGTATTTCAAATAATCAAAACTAGATATATCATCGTCATCAGCCTCTGAATTCCAGATTTAAAGTGACTGTCGAGAAGAGTCTATAGCCAGTAGAAGTATAATTAAAAGGGAAATCCGGAGGCCATAAAGGGGGCTTGAGATAGCTTTGACAAATAGGGTTAAGGAGAATTCAAAGGTACTGTACAAACACATTAAGGACGAAAGAGTAACACGGGAGAGTTTTGGGTCACTTAAAGATCAGCAAGGCTTCCGATGTGCAGAACAACAGGAGATGGAGGCGATACTAAACAAGCACCTTGCATCAGTATTTACTGTGCAGAAGGAGATGGAAGCTAAGGAACTTCCGAAATTAACAGTGACATCTTGAAAAGTATCTGTAATAGAGAGGAAGAGATGCTGGAGTTCGTAAAGCCTGTAAAGATGGAAAAGTCCCCAGGACCTGATAAGCTGTCACCTCGAACTCTGTGGGAAGCTAGGGAAGGGATTGTTGGGTCACATGCTGAGATACTTGTATCATTGATTGTCACAGGTGAGGTGCCAGAAGATAGGAGGTTTGATAACGTGATGTCATTACTTTAAAACATTAAGAAGGATAGTAAGGGAAAGCCGATGAACCTGACGTCAGTGATGGGCAAGTTGTTGGTATGGATTATGAGGCACAAGGTCTGCATGTATTTTGAATGGCAAGGACTGATACGGAATCGTCAACGTAGCTTTAAGTAAAGGAAATGGTGTCTCACGAAATTGACTGAGATTTTGTGAAGAAACTGACGAAGAGGATTCATTGAGGCAGAGGTGCACATTGCGATATAGACTTCATTAAGGCATTTGACAACGTTCTACATGGTAGACTGGTTAACTAGGTTAGTTCACATGGAATGCACATGGAAAACTAGACATGTGGATACAAAATTGGCTCGAAGGTAGGAGATAGAGGGTGGTGATGGAGGATTGCTTTTCGAACTGGTGGGTTGTAGCCAGTGGTGTGCGACAAGTATCAGTGCTGGGTCCACTGTTTTTCATGATTTATATAGATCATTTGGATGTGAACACAGCAGCGATAGTTGGTTAGTTTGCAAATGACACCAAAACTGATGTTGTTGTGGACACACAGAAGGTTTTCATCAGAGTACAACGAGATCTTGATCAGGTGGGCTGATCGGCTGAGGAGCAGCGAATGGTGTTTAGTGCAGATAAATGTGAGGCACTGCATTTTGGAAATGTAAATCAGGGCAGGATGTAGACACTTAATGGTAAGGTCCTGTGGAGTGTTGCTGAACAAAAAGGTTTTGGAGTGTAGTTTCAAAATTCCTTGAAAGTTGTGTTACAGTTCGATAGAATTCGGTAGAAGCCATTTGGCATGCTTGCCATTGGTCAGTGCTTTGACTATATGAATTGGGAGGCCATGCTGCTGCTGTACAGCACATTCATTCGGTTATTTTGGAGTATTGTATTCAATTCTGGTCTCCCTCCTATCAGAAAGATATTGTGAAACTTGAAGGGAGACCAGATTTACAAGGATGTTGCCAGGATTTGAGCTATTGGGAGAGAGTGAGTAGGTTGGGGTGATTTTCCTTGGAGTATGAGAGGCATATACAGGGTTAATAGGCATATCTCTTTCGCAAAACCAGAGGGCATGGATTTCAGGTGAGACCCAAGGACCAACATTTTCTAATACAGAATGGTGCATGTGTGGAATGAGCTACCAGTGGAGGTGGTGGTGCCTGTTATGATTACAACATTTAAAAGGCATTTGGATGGGTACATGAAGAGGAAGGGTTTACATCGAAATGTGCCAAGTGCTGGCAAATGGGACTAGTTTAATTTGGGATATCCCATCGGCATGGACAAGTTAGATTGAAGGGTCTGTTTCTGTGCTGTACATCTCCGAGAGTCTATGATTCTGTCTGAACTCACACCAGTATACTATTACTTCACCATTGCCGGAAATACCAGCCTATGTTATTTGATGCTATCGAAATGTCTTCACTTCAGCATTTTTAAACATGCGAACACATCCTTCTGCAACACTGACTCTGAGTCTCTCTCCATCCGTCTATTTCCCAAATCCCTCCCATTTGTTGCTATATAAACTGTTGGTATTTAAACTGAGCATCAGCTTCCAACATTAAGCAGCTTAGAAACAATGTTCAAAAAGCATAGCGTGTGTTTTATTTGACTTCCCGGTGTCCTGCTCTGTGCTTCATGTTGGATAGTGGACTTCCAGCAGTTTTGATGCACACCTTTCTAACTTGCTCTGCGCCGATCAATTGAACGCCTGTGGTAATCACTCTCTACTGATCATGTGCTCAGTAACACAAGGAATCGCTTGCACTGTTACTGATCCAGAAGAGCCTTCTCACTAGCACTTGAGTGACATTTAACTTAATTCTTGTTTTGGAATGTTAGTGGAAAAGCTGGGGACGGTTTCCTGGAGGCTGTGCTTTAAGCTGCTGTGGAAATTCAGGAAGACCAGATGCTTTGGTGACCCACTCTGGATGATTCATGGTGACTGTAGTGACAGCATCTGCAACATGACCATCAAAAGGAGCAGAGACTGCAGAGAGGGGAATATCTTAAAAATGGAATGAGGGAATCACAATCAGATCAGAGAATAACTGCCTCCTATCCCTGTGTCCCAGTCTCGAGCAGTTGAGTGACGGTCTCCTGTTCCTGTGTCCCAGTCTCGAGCAGTTGAGTGATGGCCTCCTGTTCCTGTGTTCCAGTCTCGAGCAGTCGAGTGACTCGCTTCTGTTCCTGTGTCGAGGTCGAGAGCAGTTTAATGACTGGCTCCTGTTCCTGTGTTCCTGTTTCCACCTGCTGCCCCTGAGTAACAGGCTCCAATAGCTGTGTGCTATCCTCCTGCTGCCCTTCAGTAACATGCTCCAATACCTGTGTGCTAACCTACTGCTACCCCTGAGTAACAGGTTCCAATAGCTGTGTGCCTCACCCCCTGCTGCCCCTGCGTAACAGGCTCCAATAGCTGCGTGCCCTCTTCCTGCTGCTCCTGAACAACAGTCTCCAATAGCTGTGTGCTCTCCTCCTGTTGCCCCTGAGTAACAGGCTCCAATAGCTGTGTGCTGTCCTCCTGCTGCCCTTCAGTAACAGGTTCCAATAGCTGTGTGCTGTCCTCCTTCTGCTCTTCAGTAATAGGCTTCAATAGCTGCATGCTCACACCCTCCTGCCCCTGAGTAACCGGATCCAATACCTGTTTGCACACCCACCTGCTGCCCCTGAGAAACAGGCTCCAATAGCTGTGTGCCCTCCTCCTGAGTAACAGGCTCCAATAGCTGTGCGCTTACACCCTGCTGCTCCTGAGTAACAGGCTCCAATACCTGTGTGCCCTCCTCCTGCTGCTCCTGAGAAACAGGCTTCAATAGCTATGTGCCCTCCTCCTACTGCTCCTGAGTAACAGGCTCCAATACCTATGTGCTCTCCTCCTGCTGCCCCTGATTAACAGGCTCCAATACCTGTGTGCCCTCCTCCTGCTGCTCCTGAGTCATAGGCTCCAATACCTGTGTGTCCTCCTCCTGCTGCCCCTGAGTAACAGCCTCCAATAGTTGTGTGCCCTCCTTTTGCTGCTCCTGAGTAACAGGCTCCAATAGCTGTGTGCCCTCCTCCTGCTGCTCCTGAGTAACTGGCTTCAATATCTGTGTGACTTCCTCCTGCTGCCCCTGTGAAACAGGCTCCAATAGCTGTGTGCCTTCCTCCTGCTGCCCCTGAGTAACAGCCTCCAATAGTTGTGTGCCCTCCTCCTGCTGCTCCTGAGTAACAGGCTCCAATAGCTGTGTGCCCTCCTCCTGCTGCTCCTGAGTAACAGGCTTCAATACCTGTGTTCCTTCCTCCTGCTTCCCCCAGAGGAACAGGCTCCAATACCTGTGTCCCCTCCTCCTGCTGCTCCTGAGTAACAGGCTCCAATAGCTATGTGCTCTCCTCCTGCTGCTCCTGAGTAACAGCCTCCAATAGTTGTGTGCCCTCCTCCTGCTGCCCCTGAGTAACAGCCTCTAATAGCTATGTGCTCTCCTCCTGCTGCTGCTGAGTAATTGGCTCCAATAGTTGTGTGCCCTCCTCCTGCTGCCCCTGAGTAACATTCTCCAATAGCACTGTGCCTTCCTTCTGCTGCCCCTGATTAACAGGCTCCAATAGCTATGTGCCCTCCTCCTGCTGCTCAGGAGTAACAGGCTCCAAAACCTGTGTGCCCTCCTCCTGCTGCTCCTGAGTAACAGGCTCCAATAGCTCTGTGCTCTCCTCCTGCTGCTCCTGAGTAACAGGCTCCAATACCTGTGTGCCCGCCTCCTGCTGCTCCTGAGTAACAGGCCCCAATACCTGTGTGCCCTCCTCCTGCTGCTCCTGAGTAACAGCCTCCAATAGTTGTGTGCCCTCCTCCTGCGGCTCCTGAGTAACAGGCTCCAATAGCTGTGTGCGCTCCTCCTGCTGCTCCTGAGTAACAGGCTTCAATACCTGTGTGCCTTCCTCCTGCTGCACCTGAGCAACAGGCTCCAATACCTGTGTGCCCTCCTCCTGCTGCTCCTGAGCAACAGGATCCAATAGCTATGTGCCCTCCTCCTGCTGCTCCTAAGTAACAGGCCCCAATACCTGTGTGCTCTCCTCCTGCTGATCCTGAGTAAAAGGCTCCAATAGTTGTGTGCCCTACTCCTGCTGCTCCTGAGTAACAGGCTCCAATAGTTGTGTGCCCTCCTCCTGCTGCTCCTGAGTAACAGATTTCAATAGTTGTGCGCTCTCCTCCTGCTGCTCCTGAGTAACAGGTTTCAATAGTTGCGTGCCCTCCTCCTGCTGCTCCTGAGTAACAGGCTCCAATAGTTGTGTGCCCTCCTCCTGCTGCTCCTGAGTAATAGGCTCCAATAGTTGTGTGCCCTCCTACTGAGTAACCGGCTCCAATACCTGTTTGCACACCCAACTGCTGCCCCTGAGTAACAGGCTCCAAAAGCTGTGTGCCCTCCTCCTGAGTAACAGGCTCCAATAGCTGTGCGCTTACACCCTGCTGCTCCTGAGTAACAGGCACCAATACCTGTGTGCCCTCCTCCTGCTGCTCCTGACTGACCAGCTCCAATACTTGTGTGCCCTCCTCCTGCTGCCACTGAGAAACATTCTCCAATAGCTCTGTGCCTTCCTTCTGCTGCCCCTGATTAACAGGCTCAAATAGCAATGTGCCCTCCTCCTGCTGCTCAGGAGTAACAGGCTCCAATAGTTGTGTGCCCTCCTCCTGCTGCTCCTGAGTAACACATTTCAATAGTTGTGCGCTCTCCTCCTGCTGCTCCTGAGTAACAGGCTCCAATAGCTCTGTGCCCTCCTCCTGCTGCTCCTGAGTAACAGATTCCAATACCTGTGTGCCCTCCTTCTGCTGCCCCTGAGTAACAGCGTCCAATAGTTGTGTGCCCTCCTCCTGCTGCTCCTGAGTAACAGGCTCCAATAGCTGTGTGCCCTCCACCTGCTGCTCCTGAGTAACAGCCTCCAATAGCTATGTGCCCTCCTCCTGCGGCTCCTGAGTAACAGGCTCCAATAGCTGTGTGCCCTCCTCCTTCTGCTCCTGAGTAACAGGCTTCATTACCTGTGTGCCTTCCTCCTGCTGCCATGAGCAACAGGCTTCAATACCTGTGTGCTCTCCTCCTGCTGCTCCTGAGTAACAGGCTCCAATACCTATGTGCCCTCCTCCTGCTGCTCCTGAGTCACAGGATCCAATACCTGTGTGCCCTCCTCCTTCTGCTCCTGAGGAACAGGCCCCAATAGTTGTGTGCCCTCCTCCTGCTGCTCCTGAGTAACAGGTTTCAATAGTTGTGTGCCCTCCTCCTGCTGCCCCTGAGTAACAGCCTCCAATAGTTGTGTGCCCTCCTCCTGCTGCTCCTGAGTAACAGGCTCCAATACCTGTGTGCCCTCCTCCTTCTGCTCCTGAGTAACAGGCTTCAATACCTGTGCGCCTTCCTCCTGCTGCCCCTGAGTAACAGGCTCCAATACCTGTGTGCCCTCCTCCTGCTGCTCCTGTGTAACAGGCCCCAATACCTGTGTGCCCTCCTCCTGCTGCTCCTGAGTAACAGGCCCCAATACCTGTGTGCTCTCCTCCTGCTGCTCCTGAGTAACACGCTCCAATAGTTGTGTTCCCTCCTCCTGCTGCTCCTGAGTAACAAGTTTCAATACCTGTGTGCCCTCCTCCTGCTGCTCCTGAGTAACAGGCACCAATAGTTGTGTTCCCTCCTCCTGCTGCTCCTGAGTAACAGGCTCCAATAGTTGTGTGCCCTCCTCCCGCTGCTCCTGAGTAACAGGTTTCAATAGTTGTGTGCTCTCCGCCTGCTGCTCCTGAGTAACAGGCTCCAATAGCTGTGTGCCCTCCTCCTGCGGCTCCTGAGTCATAGGCTCCAATAGCTGTGTGCTCTCCTCCTGCTGCTCCTGAGTAACAGGCTCCAATACCTGTGCGCTCTCCTCCTGCTGCTCCCGAGTAACAGGCTCCAATACCTGTGTGCTCTCCTCCTGCTTTTCCTGAGTAACAGGCTCTAATACCTGTGTGCCCTCCTCGTGCTGCTCCTGAGTAACACCCTCCAATAGCTGTGTGCCGTCCTACTGAGTAACAGGCTCCAATAGCTGTGCGCTTACACCCTGCTGCTCCTGAGTAACAGGCTCCAATACCTGTGTGCCCTCCTCCTGCTGCTCCTGAGAAACAGGCTTCAATAGCTATGTGCCCTCCTCCTGCTGCTCCTGAGTAACAGGCTCCAATACCTATGTGCTCTCCTCCTGCTGCCCCTGATTAACAGGCTCCAATACCTGTGTGCCCTCCTCCTGCTGCTCCTGAGTCATAGGCTCCAATACCTGTGTGTCCTCCTCCTGCTGCCCCTGAGTAACAGCCTCCAATAGTTGTGTGCCCTCCTTTTGCTGCTCCTGAGTAACAGGCTCCAATAGCTGTGTGCCCTCCTCCTGCTGCTCCTGAGTAACTGGCTTCAATATCTGTGTGACTTCCTCCTGCTGCCCCTGTGAAACAGGCTCCAATAGCTGTGTGCCTTCCTCCTGCTGCCCCTGAGTAACAGCCTCCAATAGTTGTGTGCCCTCCTCCTGCTGCTCCTGAGTAACAGGCTCCAATAGTTGTGTGCCCTCCTCCTGCTGCTCCTGAGTAACAGGCTCCAATACCTGTGTGCCCTCCTCCTTCTGCTCCTGAGTAACAGGCTTCAATACCTGTGCGCCTTCCTCCTGCTGCCCCTGAGTAACAGGCTCCAATACCTGTGTGCCCTCCTCCTGCTGCTCCTGTGTAACAGGCCCCAATACCTGTGTGCCCTCCTCCTGCTGCTCCTGAGTAACAGGCCCCAATACCTGTGTGCTCTCCTCCTGCTGCTCCTGAGTAACACGCTCCAATAGTTGTGTTCCCTCCTCCTGCTGCTCCTGAGTAACAAGTTTCAATACCTGTGTGCCCTCCTCCTGCTGCTCCTGAGTAACAGGCACCAATAGTTGTGTTCCCTCCTCCTGCTGCTCCTGAGTAACAGGCTCCAATAGTTGTGTGCCCTCCTCCCGCTGCTCCTGAGTAACAGGTTTCAATAGTTGTGTGCTCTCCGCCTGCTGCTCCTGAGTAACAGGCTCCAATAGCTGTGTGCCCTCCTCCTGCGGCTCCTGAGTCATAGGCTCCAATAGCTGTGTGCTCTCCTCCTGCTGCTCCTGAGTAACAGGCTCCAATACCTGTGCGCTCTCCTCCTGCTGCTCCCGAGTAACAGGCTCCAATACCTGTGTGCTCTCCTCCTGCTTTTCCTGAGTAACAGGCTCTAATACCTGTGTGCCCTCCTCGTGCTGCTCCTGAGTAACACCCTCCAATAGCTGTGTGCCGTCCTACTGAGTAACAGGCTCCAATAGCTGTGCGCTTACACCCTGCTGCTCCTGAGTAACAGGCTCCAATACCTGTGTGCCCTCCTCCTGCTGCTCCTGAGAAACAGGCTTCAATAGCTATGTGCCCTCCTCCTGCTGCTCCTGAGTAACAGGCTCCAATACCTATGTGCTCTCCTCCTGCTGCCCCTGATTAACAGGCTCCAATACCTGTGTGCCCTCCTCCTGCTGCTCCTGAGTCATAGGCTCCAATACCTGTGTGTCCTCCTCCTGCTGCCCCTGAGTAACAGCCTCCAATAGTTGTGTGCCCTCCTTTTGCTGCTCCTGAGTAACAGGCTCCAATAGCTGTGTGCCCTCCTCCTGCTGCTCCTGAGTAACTGGCTTCAATATCTGTGTGACTTCCTCCTGCTGCCCCTGTGAAACAGGCTCCAATAGCTGTGTGCCTTCCTCCTGCTGCCCCTGAGTAACAGCCTCCAATAGTTGTGTGCCCTCCTCCTGCTGCTCCTGAGTAACAGGCTCCAATAGCTGTGTGCCCTCCTCCTGCTGCTCCTGAGTAACAGTCTTCAATACCTGTGTTCCTTCCTCCTGATTCCCCCAGAGGAACAGGCTCCAATACCTGTGTCCCCTCCTCCTGCTGCTCCTGAGTAACAGGCTCCAATAGCTATGTGCTCTCCTCCTGCTGCTCCTGAGTAACAGCCTCCAATAGTTGTGTGCCCTCCTCCTGCTGCCCCTGAGTAACAGCCTCTAATAGCTGTGTGCTCTCCTCCTGCTGCTGCTGAGTAATTGGCTCCAACAGTTGTGTGCCCTCCTCCTGCTGCTCCTGAGTAACAGGCTCCAATAGCTCTGTGCTCTCCTCCTGCTGCTCCTGAGTAACAGCCTCCAATAGTTGTGTGCCCTCCTCCTGCTGCTCCTGAGTAACATGCTCCAATAGCGCTGCGCTCTCCTCCTGCTGCTCCTGAGTAACAGCCTCCAATAGTTGTGTGCCCTCCTCCTGCTGCTCCTGAGTAATAGGCTCCAATACCTGTGTGCCTTCCTCCTGCTGCCCTTCAGTAACAGTCTCCAATACCTGTGTGCTCATACTCTGCTGCTCCTGAGTAACAGGCTCCAATAGTTTTGTGCTGTGCTCCTACTGTCCCTTATTAACAGGCTCCAATAGATGTGCTCTCCTCCTGCTGCTCCTGAGTCATAGGCTCCAATACCAGTGTGCTCTCCTCCTGCTGCTCCTGAGTAACAGGTTTCAATAGTTGTGCGCTCTCCTCCTGCTGCTCCTGAGTCATAGGCTCCAATACCTGTGTGCCCTCCTCCTGCTGCTCCTGAGTAACAGGCCCCAATACCTGTGTGCCCTCCTCCTGCTGCTCCTGAGTAACAGGCCCCAATACCTGTGTGCTCTCCTCCTGCTGCTCCTGAGTAACAGGCTCCAATAGTTGTGTTCCCTCCTCCTTCTGCTCCTGAGTAACAGGTTTCAATAGTTGTGTGCCCTCCTCCTGCTGCTCCTGAGTAACAGGCTCCAATAGTTGTGTGCCCTCCTCGTGCTGCTCCTGAGTAACAGGCTCCAATAGCTGCGTGACCTCCTCCTGCTGCTCCTGAGTAACAGGCTTCAATACCTGTGTGCCTTCCTCCTGCTGCCCCTGAGTAACAGGGTCCAATAGTTGTGTGCCCTCCTCCTGCTGCTCCTGAGTAACAGGCTCCAATACCTGTGTGCTTTCCTCCTGCTGCTCCTGAGTAACAGGCTCCAATACCTGTGTGCCCTCCTCGTGCTGCTCCTGACGAACACCCTCCAATAGCTGTGTGCCGTCCTCCTGAGTAACAGGCTCCAATAGCTTTGCGCTACACCCTGCTGCTCCTGAGTAACAGGCTCCAATACCTGTGTGCCCTCCTCCTGCTGCTCCTGAGTCATAGGCTCCAATACCTGTGTGTCCTCCTCCAGGTGCCCCTGAGTAACAGCCTCCAATAGTTGTGTGCCCTCCTCCTGCTGTTCCTGTGTAACAGGCTCCAATAGCTGTGTGCCCTCCTCCTGCTGCTCCTGAGTAACAGGCTTCAATACCTGTGTGCCTTCCTCCTGCTGCCCCTGAGTAACAGGCTCCAATAGCTGTGTGCCTTCCTCCTGCTTCCCCTGAGTAACAGCCTCCAATAGTTGTGTGCCCTCCTCCTGCTGCTCCTGAGTAACAGGCTTCAATACCTGTGTGCCTTCCTCCTGCTTCCCCCAGAGGAACAGGCTCCAATACCTGTGTCCCCTCCTCCTGCTGCTCCTGAGTAACAGGCTCCAATAGCTATGTGCCCTCCTCCTGCTGCTCCTGAGTAACAGGCTCCAATACCTGTGTGCCCTCCTCCTGCTGCCCCTGCGTAACAGCCTCTAATAGCTGTGTGCTCTCCTCCTGCTGCTGCTGAGTAATTGGCTCCAATAGTTGTGTGCGCATCTCCTGCTGCTCCTGAGTAACAGGCTCCAATAGCTATGTGCTCTCCTCCTGCTGCTCCTGAGTAACAGCCTCCAATAGTTGTGTGCCCTCCTCCTGCTGCTCCTGAGTAACATGCTCCAATAGCGCTGTGCTCTCCTCCTGCTGCTCCTGAGTAACAGCCTCCAATAGTTGTGTGCCCTCCTCCTGCTGCTCCTGAGTAATAGGCTCCAATAGTTGTGTGCCCTCCTTCTGCTGCTCCTGAGTAACAGGCTCCAATAGCTATGTGCCCTCCTCCTGCTGCTCCTGAGTAACAGGCTCCAATACCTGTGCGCCTTCCTCCTTCTGCCCTTCAGTAACAGTCTCCAATACCTGTGTGCTCATACTCTGCTGCTCCTGAGTAACAGGCTCCAATAGTTGTGTGCTGTGCTCCTACTGCCCCTGATTAACAGGCTCCAATAGATGTGCTGTCCTCCTGCTGCTCCTGAGTCATAGGCTCCAATAGCAGTGTGCTCTCTTCCTGCTGCCCCTGAGTAACAGGCTCCAATAGGTGTGTGCTCTCCTCCTGCTGCCCCTGTGCAACAGGCTCCAATATTTGTGTGCTCTCCTCCTGCTGCCCCTGAGTAACAGGCTCCAATAGCTGTGTGCCCTCTTCCTGCTTCCCCTGAGTAACAGGCTCCAATAGCTGTGTTCCCTCCTCCTGCTGCTCCTGAGTCATTGGCTCCAATACCTGTGTGTCCTCCTCCTGCTGCCCTGAGTAACAGCCTCCAATAGTTGTGTGCCCTCCTCCTGCTGCTCCTGAGTAACAGGCTCCAATAGCTGTGTGCCCTCCTCCTGCTGCTCCTGAGTAACAGGCTTCAATACCTGTGTGCCTTCCTCCTGCTGCCCCTGAGTAACAGGCTCCATTAGCTGTGTGCCTTCCTCCTGCTTCCCCTGAGTAACAGCCTCCAATAGTTGTGTGCCCTCCTCCTGATCCTCCTGAGTAACAGGCTCCAATAGCTGTGTGCCCTCCTCCTTCTGCTCCTGAGTAACAGGCTTCAATACCTGTGTGCCTTCCTCCTGCTTCCCCCAGAGTAACAGGCTCCAATACCTGTGTCCCCTCCTCCTGCTGCTCCTGAGTAACAGGCTCCAATAGCTATGTGCTCTCCTCCTGCTGCTCCTGAGTAACAGCCTCCAATAGTTGTGTGCCCTCCTCCTGCTGCTTCTGAGTAACATGCTCCAATAGCGCTGTGCTCTCCTCCTGCTGCTCCTGAGTAACAGCCTCCAATAGTTGTGTGCCCTCCTCCTGCTGCTCCTGAGTAACATGCTCCAATAGCGCTGTGCTCTCCTCCTGCTGCTCCTGAGTAACAGGCTCCAATAGCTATGTGCCCTCCTCCTGCTGCTCCTGAGTAACAGGCTCCAATACCTGTGTGCCTTCCTCCTGTTGCCCTTCAGTAACAGTCTCCAATACCTGTGTGCTCATACTCTGCTGCTCCTGAGTAACAGGCTCCAATAGTTGTGTGCTGTACTCCTACTGTACCTGATTAACAGGCTCCAATAGATGTGCTCTCCTCCTGATGCTCCTGAGTCATAGGCTCCAATAGCAGTGTGCTCTCCTCCTGCTGCCCCTGAGTAACAGGCTCCAATAGCTGTGTGCTCTCCTCCTGCTGCCCCTGAGTAACAGGCTCCAATAGTTGTGTGCCCTCCTCCTGCTGCCCCTGCGTAACAGTCTGCAATAGCTGTGTGCTCACCCCTGCTGCTCCTGAGTAACTGTCTGCAATATCTGTGTGCCCTCCTCCTGCTGCTCCTGAGTAACAGGCTCTAACAGCTCTGTGCTCACCAGCTGCTCCTGTGTAATGAAACTGAAGGACTGAATGGCCTTTTGACATTCCAATCAGTTCGTATTGACTGAAAATCTTTCTGATTTTTTTGTAAAATACCATCAAAATCAGAATGTTGCATTTATATTTTATTTCTCATTAACTAAGCAATCGTGTTAACTGACTCTGCTTTTGTTATACTGGTCTGAGAAGCTGAACGGGTAACAGTTTCAAGAGGCTGATCAGTTCCTCCTGTCCCTCTGTAACAGGCCGAAAGGCCTATGTCTTCCTATGTCTCAATAGAAGGCACTTGGGGACAGAATTGTTTCTCCCTGTTCCTGAGCAGCAATTTCAATGTGCTGAATGGTGCCTCGAAGTTATGAAATGGTTTGATGCCAGGGCATTTCAAACTACGAGCAGCATTACTCAAGTATCTAGAAACTTCCCTACAAGGCATTTTATGCAACTGATCTGTCATTCTATCCAGGTCTCCTTTTTACAAACAGGATGGAACATATACAACCCAGCAATGTTCCAGCAATACTCCGACATATAAGGAAGAAAGATTAAAAAAGATTGAAAGATTTATGATCTATCCCTCGGCAACAGTCATCCACTCAGTCCAGTCTGAGTAAATGTTCCCCTTTATTGGGATGTGTAAAATGAGGTAAGGAACTGGTTAACTGACGCTGTTTGTTTGGTGACTGTGATGAATGTCAGTCTCCAGAGATTGTACTTATCCCAGTGGAGGGTTTACATATTTTAATGATAAAATGGGCACCGTTAAATGTGTTATCCCATAGTATGAGTGGGTGTCTCACCGACAGCACTCACAGGGATCAGCAGCTGCAGAGACAGGGGAATGGGAGATCTGCCTCTGAGAACTTTAGACTGGAATGTAACAACAATGGACAGGAGTTTATCCTATTATGTATGGATTCTTTCTACATATCATTCCTGGCCATTACCATGGCGGATCGAATATGGACTTTACATTATTCAATATTTTTATTATCCTACCCTGGCTATTATTGGTGTACCTGGTAAGTTTCACTGTCCATTTATTATTTGCATTAATCATGTGTGACTGTATTATTTTTCTTTACATTTACTCTACTGTGTAAACATTCACTCTCCAAACCACCACGAACAACTTTCCTTCTTCAGTTCTGGCGCTGTGCCTTGTCGGACCTACTCAGTTTCAGCTATGGAACACAGTTCATTGTATCACAGCCCTAGTTCAATATTGAAAGCTTGGAGGTCACTGTCTTCTGTTCTGGTTACAAACACCATTTCGTTCCTCTGACTTCATCTCATCCCTGGCCATTATCTGAGGCTGAAACAGACGAGTCACAACTATGGTGATCCCTTTGTCCACGAGCTGATTCCGAACCCATATCTGAACCATTCCTATTTGTAATTGTTAACGTCTCCTGAATATACTTCACTGGCTTATTCTATCTGCGATTTGAACCCTGAGCTATGAAATGTAGTCTTAATGATCCCAATAATCTGCTGCTGACACTCCCAACTTCAAACCTGCAAATCTGAGTCGACATTCCAAGGCTCGGTTCTCACCTCACACCAAAATCCCATCATTTCTTTGAGGATCGATTTATATTTTTGCCGGGTCTGGCAATGCCTTTAATTTAATATTTTGAACCACATCGTTTCCGCTGTCTGTGGCACAATCCTCAGTGTCTCTATATTGATTACCCAAACCCTTGTCACTTGTTCTCATTTAAACTAATTCCCTCCATGTGTGTTCTCTCTCAAACAATTTTCATATTTATCGCCACCAAAACACATACATACGCACACACATACTCTCTCTCTCTCTCTCTCTCTCTCTTTCTCTCTCTCTCTCTATCTTTTCCAGCAACACATTTTTAAGCTCTGATCTCCAGCATCTGCAGTCCTCACTTTCTCCCAGTTTATGGAGTACTCCACTAGCATGGTCTGCACAGCTCTCCATTCTGGCTTAACTTGTCTCAGTTTACGGTGTCTGGGTTGGTTCTGTGAGGCCGATTCGGATTTTGATGTAACGAAGCATTTCAACTGATCTGCCAATGTTTTCATTTGATGTTCTCATTTTTGTGATTGGACCCACCATTGTCTCACTTCTCCAGTTATTCTCACTCCCCTGTCTCCTTATCCATATTTTCGCAACATGTTATCAGTTAATTAATTGTTTGTTTTTCTGTATCGTTCCCTGGTGTTTTATTTTTGGCTTCTGAGTGTATCGAATGCTGTCATTGTGAAGCTCTGAAAGAATGAAATAGTGTGTATTGGGCAGTTTTTCACTTCCTGGTGTGTCCCATATGATTATCTTTGTTGGACAAGGGGTTCCAGTAGCTTTGAGAGATGTACCTGTCCACTCAACGACTGTGTTTGTCGCTCTCAGCTGACAGTGCAGTCAGTAACACGAGGGAACCCCGCGACAGCCATTATAAAGGACAAGGCATCCAACCTGTAACTGAGGAGCTTCTGACTGTCTCCTGTTATTGAAACGTTAGTGGATGGGCTTGGGATGGTTTGCAGGAGGTCGTGCTGTGAGCTGACTCTCACATTCAGAGAGACCTGATGATTTGGTGACGCAAATCTGGATGGAGCATTGCGACTGTAGTTGCAGCATCTGGGTCTGTAACATGAACAAGAAAAAATGAGCAGAGATTCAGAGAAGGAAAACTCTGAAACCACGGAGTGAGTGTGTGGGGAAAGGAATCTGACAAATCTGGCTGTGTCTTAACGTAGGTACACACGCCCTCTCGCTCTCCCCCGACATACACCCATGCACCTCTCCCTCTTCTCCCCGCGCACATTCACACTCCCCTCATCCATACTAATAAATCATATTTTCTCAAAAATATTCAATTTGTATACAGTCAGTCAATACGGTATTTTATAAACTCATACTTTGCAAATAAAATCAGTCTGACTCCAGGAGAAGACAAAGACAGACTCAAAACAAGACCTCACGCCTGTATAACATAGTCTGTCCGGAGGGGTCCATTCCTTTACATCGTTAGTACCTTAAGTTATCTCCAGGCAGTGACTTGAAATAAATTCTCAGGTTTGCATATTAATCAATCAAAACCTGCACCTCCATTCTAACTGATAAAAGGTTTGGGAGACATCTTCGATGTGTTAAATTCACGTCCATGTGTTGTACAGCCCTTTGATCTTTTCCTTATAAATTATATGTCTAAGGTCTTCTGCTCTCACTAACACCTGATGAAGGAAGAGCGGGACTAAAGCTTGTGTTTTTCAAAATAAAACTGTTGGACTATAACCTGGTATCTTGCCATTTCTAACGTTGTCCAACCCAGTCCAAACCAGCACCTCCATATCATAGCTTTTGTACATTTGCGCCTCTCCAACAAAATACATTTTCCTTATCCCATTTGCTTTTGTTTTGCATATTAACCTTTTGTGAGGCACGTTATGCAATGCCTTCTGGAAGTCCAGAACTAAGACATCGATAGGATCCCCTTCATCCACCATGTTTGTCAGATTTTTTTGTTAAAACATAAGTCAAAAAATAAACAAACCTGACTTATCCTTCAGTAAATCATGTTGACTGCAATGGATTGTGGTTTGATTTGAACATTTCCTGTTAATAATTCCTTAATTACTGATTTTAACAATTTGTCTTCAATTCCCAATCGTTTGTTCATCCCTTTTCATTCCCTAGTGAAGTTGGCTAATCGAAGTTCTTCCCTTTCTATAACCTCGACATTCCCTTTCAATTCACAAGGTTGTAAATGATCTGCTGCAATTGCTGTGTAAGAGGCAAGAGTGGCTGAATGGACTCATTCTGTTCCTGCTTTACACACTTGATGAGTTGAATGTCCTCCTGGTGTTCCAACATTATAGTCTCGATGGACTGAATATCCTCCCAGTGTTCCTTCATTATTTTCTCGATGGCTTACATGTCTTGATCCTGTTCCTGCTAAAGCCACTCAAGGTCTCAATGTCCTTCTTCTGTTGCTCAGTGACAGGTTTGGGGACTTATGGAATCTCCCTGCTGTTAAGTCACATTTCGAGGGCTGAATTGTGCAGGCACGTTGTGATGCCCACAATGAGTAGCTCAGTGGTTAGCACGACTGCCTCATAGCACTAGAGATCCAGGTTCAATTTCAGTCAGGAGTCACTGTCTCACATTTTCACTCTGACTGCAAGGGTTTCTATCGGGTACTCCAGTTTCCTCCCAGCCCCACGATGTACAGGTAAGGTGCATTAGTCAAAGAAAATGCCAGGTAACAGAAATTGGGTGGGGAGCAGGGGGGGTATAGTGTGATTTAAATGTGGTGGTCTTCGGAGGATTAATTTGCTGTCTATGGGTCAAATGGCCTGCTTCCACGTTGTAGGAATTCTACATTTAACACCTTCATTGCACAAATCAGTTGGGGGAATAATCTCTCAGTTAATTCCAATCTCCCCAGTGAGGAGATAAATTCTGTACACACTACTCCAGATGTGGTCTCACCGAGATTCTGTACATCACCAGCAGCACTTCAAAAGCCTGTTGTAAGGTTCCCATCCAGGTTAGAGCAGTCTCAGTTGTTTGGGGGAATACACAGCATTGTTGAAAGATTATTGTCCTTCTCTACTTCACCAGCATAACTGGAGATCTGGTGAAAATGTCATAATGACACTTGAGAGAAATGAGTAGGATGTGGTGAGATGACATCAATGTTGAGATATGCCTCACCAGACATCTCGCCTGAACCTGCCATTAATCTCCCCAGAGCCCATATCACTCAGATTCCACAGAATCTGGTAAGGTGGAGCTCAGAAACAGCAAGCAGAAGCAAACATTTATGGGAGTTATACCTCAAAGCCAAAATTGTGATACAAATGCTGTTTATATTACAGAACAGGAAATTACATATCCAAGTTTTGTGGGTACTACAATAAAAATGGGTAGCTTCAAGTAATATTGGAACAGTGTTAACCCAAGTGAATTTTAATGCTGGGGAAATGGATTTCATGAGGGTGTATGAGATGGGTTGCTTTAACAGTATTTTCAGCACCAGCTAGAGTTCAGACTGTTTTGAAATTGGTGTTGTGTGATCAGAGAACAGAAAAAAATGACAGGGAAACTAACCAGTTACTTAGTGTCTGTCTTCATGGAGGAAATAACAAGTGATCATGGGACTTGTGTAACTAAACGCTAAAATCATCCATATCAGTGATGAGGTAGTATTTGAAAACATATGTGGATTGAGGATTGATAAGTCTGACAGGCCGATCTAATTCATACTGAAATTTCAGAGAAAGCAGCAGTGCACAGATTGATTGCATTGAGGATCATTGTATTTTTCCATGTCCAATTTGGAAGATAATGAATGCATTCCAAGGATTTAGGAAAGAAAGAGGAGGGAGAGTGGAGACCTACAGAGCAGCTAACCTGTTATCCACAGTAGGGAATCTGTTGAAATTTATTATAAAGAATCTGATATTGCACACTTAGAGAACAATAGCAAACGTCAAGAGAATGATGCTAGATTTCTGATAGGGTAGTCAAAATTTGCAAACTTTTTGCTTGAAGATAACCCTTGTGAATGTAAACAATGGAAAACCAGTGAATATGCTATAGTTGGATACTCAGGAGGATTTTCAAGAACTCATGCAGTAAGTTAATAGAGAAAAAAAAGTACACTAGGAGAAACATACGCAAATTGAGCAAGGTAAAAGTTAGGTTTGATTTTGTTTAAAGAGAATCAGTATATAGGCGGTGTAGAGCTCCATGCTCTCTCTCCACGGATGCTGTCTGACTCACTGTGATATCTACCACGTGTGGGTTTAAGTACAGATTGCAGCTTCTACAGTAATTTATTCCGACTAGAAATAAAGACATTCTGCGCGAGTTACACAGAGTGTTGGTGAGACTGTACATGAAGTATTGCTTACAGATCTGATGTCCTAATCTAATTAAAATTTCTGACAGAAGAGAGTCTATGCTCCTGTGATTGCATGGTGTGAATATGAATTCGTCGGTTTCTGAAGAGATTATTAACAAGAGTTATAAGTGTGAACTGTCAAAGGAAAAGTTAAGAGAAAACAAGTGCAACTTTGTTACAGTCTGAACCCAGAGAATGCAACATTACAGCAGGGAAGTGACAGAACTATGAAGCAAATACATTAGTTCTGTCTTCACAGAAGAAAAAAAAACAAACAAGTCAAATCTTCCCAGCAATACTGGGAAACCTTAGTCTCGAGGGATAAAGAATGAGATTAATAAATAAATGTATTGGGATAAATTATTGGGACTTAAAGTATGGTTGAACTCAGCATACAGATGGAAGGTAAGAAGACAAAATCCAACACCAGAGTATTGTGCTTAAATAAAGGAGACTACAATAGGATGAGGGAGGGGAGGAGTTAGCTAAAGTTGGCTGAATGAAAAGACTTTAAGGTGGAACTGTTGATGAACACTGGCTGGCTTTCAATGCAATTTTTCCAAGTGCTCAGTAACAGTATATAAGAGGGAAATGGAAGGACTGAAGGAAAATGGTAATCTGTCGTGGATGTCTCAGAAAATAAGGGAAGCTATCAAATAACTGGCATAAATAATGACAAAGACCACCGGGAATCTAAAAGACTTGGAAAAATATAAACGTCAAAAGAAAGCAACAAAAAAATCAAAAACATAAGATCGATTATGAGAGTAAACTACCTCAGAATATAAAGACAGGTATCAAAAGATTCTATAAATAAATAAAACAATAATAGTGGCTAAGGTAAGCAATTGTCCTTTAGAGGGTGAGAAGTGAGATTCAGTAATGGGGTATGAGCAAATGGCCGAGGATTTGAGCACATATTTTGTCGATCTTGTCTGTGACATACATTAGTAACATGCCAGTAATTGTCAATGCGATGAAGGTAGGTGAGGACCTGGAAACAATCATTCCCACGACAGAGATAGTGTTGATAAATCTAATGGAGCTAAAGGTAGATCAGTCTCCTGGCTCTGATGGAATGCATCACAATTTACTAACAGAGGTAGTGGGAGAAATAATAAATGCATTTGTGGAAATCTTTCTAAATTCACTGGACTCTATTGCACTTCCAGCAGATTGGAAAACAGGAAATCAGACACCACTGTTTAAAAAGAGATGTAGACAAAGGTGGGGAACTATAGACCAGTTAGCCATTAAGTGTAGTGGGGAAAATATTTCAATGTGCAATCAAGGAATAAATAGCAATGCATCTCGACAGGAATCTTCCCATTGGGCTGACATAGGATCAGTTCATGAAAGGAAAGTCATGCTTAACTAATTTACTAGAAATCTATGAAGACATTATGACCACAGAGACCCAGTAGATGCGGTGTACCAAGATTTACAAAAGGCATTCGACAAAATGCCGCCAAAAAAGCTGCTGCATAAGGTAAAGATGTGTGGTATTACGGGTAATGCATGAACATGGATAGGGGATCGGTTAACTAACAAGAAGCAATGAGTGGGAATAAATGAGTGTTTTCTGGTTCCTGATCATTGACTAGTGGTATGCCTCAGGGATCAGTGCTAGGATTACAATTATTCACAGCTTAAATGGACGATTTGTAGTTGGACATCACATGTAGTGTTTCAAAGATTGCAGATAATACTAAAATGAGTGTCAGAGCAAAGTGTGGAGTGGAATGTTAAACTTTACGAAGGAACATAAATAGTTTAAGCTAGTGGGCAAAGGTCTGGCAGACGGAGTACAATTGTAATAAATGCGAAGTCATCCATTTTGGTCGGTATACCAGTGAAAAGGACTATTACTTGCATGCTAAAACAAATACAGCATGTTTATGTGCACAGGGACTTGGGTGTCCTTGTGCATGAATCACAGAAGTTGGTCTGCAGGTGTAACAAGTAATTAACGAGGCAAATAGAATTGCTAAAGGGATTGAGTTTAAAAGCAGGGAGGTTATGTTGCAGCTGTACAAGGTGCTGGTGAGACCACACCTGGAGTATGATGTGCAGTTTTGGTCTCCTCATTTGAGAAATGATGTCTTGGCACTGCGGTGGATACAGAGGAGGTTCATTAGGATGGTTCCGGAGTTGAAGGGGTTCCCTTATGAGGAGAGACAGAGTAGACTGTAATTATATATTGATTGGAATTTGAAAGAATGAGGGAGGATCCGATAGAAACATATATAATTATGAAGGAAATAGATCAGATAAAAATAGAGAGGACGTCTCCAGTAGTAGGTGAAACTAGGACAAGAGGGCAAAGTCTCAAAATTAGGTCGAGCAGATTCAGGACTGAATTCAGAAGGAACGTCTTGACCAAGAAGTTTGTGAATCGGTGGAATTCCCTGCTGAGTGAAATAGTTGAAACTTTGTCATTGAATGTGTTTGAATCTCAGATCGATAATGTTTGAGCAGTAAAGGAACTAATGGTTATGGTGAGGGGACGGGCAAGTAGAGCTGAGGGCATGAAATGATCAGCCATGTTCTTATTAATTTTCCTAGTTCTTATGTAATGGGTCAACATGAAATGGGAATCATATTTGAGAAACTGACTGGTCTATACATACGGTGAAGCAATGGATGCAGTGCATTTGGATTTTCAGAAAGATTTTGGTAAAGATTCTGGCCTCGTATGCAAAGTAAAATGTTAGAGGGTTGGGCCTAAAATATGAACATGATTTTAGAATGGGAGAGCTGACAGGAAACAGTGAACAGGAATAGAACATTCTGTTTTGAAGTGCAAGGATCTTTGGTGTCGCAGGGATCGTTGCTTTGGCTCCAGCTATTCCCAATACATCACAAACATTTGGTTGAGACAATCAAATACAGTGTAAACCAGACTGTTGACGGCACTAGATGATGTCGAATGGTGAGTGGGCGAGGAGTATATTAAAGAAACGCTCTAAAGTGATTGAGACAAGTAGAGTGAAGGGGCAAATGCGTGGCACATGAAGAGCAATGGGAGTGGATGTGACGGTGTGTATTTTGGTGGAAACAATAGAACAGCAACCGATAATTTGAAAATGGATTGGGCGAAACATTTTGATCTTTAAAGTGATTTATGCCTTTTTTGGTTTCTTCTGCGCAGACCTCCATGGTCAGTGCAGGGCAGTGAGTTCTGAAGCCATGAGGCAACACTGGGAATGAGATTGGCACACTAACCAGTGTACACAGACCCACCAAGAAGGTAGCGCAGCATTGAAAAGTTCAGGATCTCTCAGTACAACAGTCATGAAAGCAATATTGCAGAAACACAAAACAGGTAGGAAGGTAAAGGCTGTGTTGACCATCATTTCAGGGGGATTTGAAGACAAGAGTAAGGGTGTATTACTGCAACTGTACGGGCCCTTGAGGAGACGCCCATCTCGAACCTTTTTGCAGTATTGTGTGCAATGTTGATCTCCTTACTTAATAAAGGACAAACCTGACATTGAGGGAGAGCAGTAAAGGATGACCAGACTGATCTCTGGGATGACAGACTTGCTGAGGGAGCAGAGTTTGGGGCGACTGGACCTGTATTCCTTGGGCTTTAGGAAAATGAGTGGAGATCTCAATGAAATATTAAAAACACTGACAGGGCGAGACAGATTGGAAGCAACGATGATCATTCCCCTGGCTGGGTTGTCTAAAACAAGAGGTCACAGTATTAGGTACAGGCAGGCTGCTCTGTACTGAGATGAGAGTGGTGACCCTGGGAAATTCTATACCGCATCAGGCTGTGGAAGCTAAAACACGGGATATAAATAAGGATTTCTAGACACTAAAGGGATCAGGAGACAGCTGGGGTACAGCTGTCACAAGTTCAGAGATATTAGGAAGGAGGTCTCTGCGGGGTCAACAGGACTGTGTTTCCCATTCCCTTTTCCGATACTGAGGCTGCAGCTGGGTGTTCTGTCGGTTTTACCCTTTCAAACCTCGGAGCACATCAGTACAATTTAGTGCCTTGCTTGACCGGTTTAAAGACCATTGAACAGTTTATCACATGTCTGTGTGTCTGGAGTCACTTTAAGGCCAGGCCAGGAAAGCATAGAATTTACCAGAACGGAATTCACTTCCATGAAGTGCATTGGGGAAGCAAATTGAAGTTTACAATCGACATTGATTTCAGGATCACTGTTACTGACACCAGATTTTAAATCTCGATATTTTATTAATTGTTTTGTTAACTTCCACCAGCTGCCTGACCATTAGCCTGATCTGGATAAGTAATCCAGTGCCATTTCCACAGCAGCACCATCTCCACATGGGGACCTCTTGGAAACCACACTGAGCAGGTAGTCAGAATAATCTCCATTACAGCCTCACAGGTCCTATTCATCTTTAAAGCAAGCATCCATCTATCAAAATGCCTATGTTTAATTCTTTCAAACTCACCATAAGTCTGACCTGTTTACTTCTTAATGTTTCTGAACTGCTGTCTACATGTCTCTGGTACCAATTCATGAGCACTTAAAATAGCTTGTTTGACATCTTCAGGGTCTCTTGACCGTTCATCTGACACCGGACCAAATACCTCACTCGGCCTGGCTACCAGTTTAGTCTGAACTAGCATTACCCATCATTACTTGGACCATTCTATCTACCTAGGCAAGTTTTCAATTAAACAAAGGAGACTTCAAAATCTTTCTCATCAAAATGTGACAGCGTTTTGACAGAGCTGTATGTATCTCCAATTGCCTTTTAATCTCCATCCTGTTACTTTGACTTTGTTGACTAAATCGTACCTTCAAGTTCAACCGCTCGCTCTTTTTACTCAACTAAAAACCTTCTGTCTCTTTTTCAATCTTCTTCTCTCTATGCTCAGATACGAACCTTCTCCTTCCCTTTTCTCCGTCTCCCTTCTCTCTTGCTTTCTGTTTCTTCTCTCTCTTTCTCTCTTCCGTTGTTTATCTTTAAACTCCATTTTCCTCAATTATAATTTAAGTTTTTCTCAGTCTACTGCGCTTATCTGTTTCTCTGATACACCTTAGTGTTTGAGTAATTTCCTGACAATTTCAGCTTTACTTTTGTCCTTGGTTAAACGAAAATCTATGTTCTTTACTAATTCTAATGGTTTGGCCTTTATTTTTCTTTCTAAACTTCCTTGGAAAAATTGAGAATCATCTTCAAACCCCTCTTAATTTTTTTTAAGGACCATTTCTCTCACTTTTAATTTAACCAACAACAAGTCTTCGAAATTGAATCAGTTGTCTTACTGACGTTTTATTTAAAGATCTTGGACACCAACATGCAAATGTTTTAATATACTGTGCATTTTCTCATACCTCAAATCTATTCAAATCTACCCAAATGACAGTTTGGATCTTCCTAAACCTGTTATAATCGCGGACGAAAGCCCTCAAACTGTTACAACACAGGATTAACCGCTCTCCTAATTTAAACCAGCCACACAGAAATGTTCACCTCATGTCCTAATATCTTAAGTGTCGAGAGGCAAAGATCCATTTACAGAGTCACCATTTAAAGTAAAATTAACAATTTTGTTATTTAAGTCCAACAGAGATTCATAAAATAAACAACTGTTTAGAAATCCCGTGGGTTAAACGTATCTTTTACCTCCCACTCTACAATACTGGTCTGATGAAACAAAACCCCCAATAAAGATTTACAAAAAATATCATCATGTTTCAAAACCAGTCAGCTTTGTCGATTTTCCTTTGTAGACTTTGTCTATAGATTTTACTCACGGTCAGCTTTGATGTTCCGCTGTGCAAACTTCTTCTCGGCAGGTGCCTGCAGGAAGCTCTTCAACTCGCTGTCTATCTTTGTGGATGTCTTTAGCAGTTCTCCCCATAAATGTTCAAAATATCCAGTTTCATACAACAATGCATCGGATAATTTCATTGATATTGATGCGATCAAATACATTATATTTCAATCTCGATTTGATTTCAGTCTGTTGGTGCATAATTTAAACTGTCTGGCTGAATTTGTATTTGATTTTGTTCCATGGCAACTCAGCATCACTATTGGTTTCACAGACAAACGTTACATTTTAACTTCTTTCAGAACACGTTGTGCCAGCTTCCTGTCTCCCTTAACGGGAAAGTATAGCTCTACACCTTCATAACAATATCTTTTTTTCTGCCCTGCATAGCTTTTCATAAATTTGATCAACTTAGCAAGTTCACATAAATGTATTTTCTGTTCCGAAAAAGACATATCTTCTCTCATCCTTCCATTACTTATTTCCTTCTTTCCAGTTGTCATTTCAATTACTTATAATGTTACTGGGATTCTTCGACAAAGTATTACATTGTGTGTGTGTGTGTGTGTGTGTGTGTGTGTGTGTGTGTGTGTGTTCGCTTGTGAATAATCATCTTTAGTTCCACTAAGACGAAAGAATGAGATGTAATCACACCCATATGAAGGAGTAAAGTGCAACGTTTCCAAGTTTTCTGATATCAAAAAAGATGCTAAAAAATCTCCTTTATTCATTGATTGGGAAAGTGAACAAATGACGTTCATGGGCCAAACAGAAATAATTTACTGAACCTTCACTGGGGTCATCGAATGACCAGATACTTAAGTTTCTCCTGGGATTTTAAATTCAGCTTTGTTTGAAGTCTATGTTAAATAAGTTTTTTTTATCAAAATGCAATCATAATCGGTGACAAAAACAGACGTTGTTGGAAATGCTCAGTAGTTTTGGCAGTATCTGTTGTGAGAATGCAGATTGAACATAGCCGAGTGGAATGAGTCTGGGTTGTTTACTTTTTGCCAATCGTGTTCAGCGACGTGCCGGTTAGGTACATTGGTCATGGGTAAATGCAGAGGAATAGAGTAGGGGAATGGTTCAGGGTTAGTTACTCTTCGGAGGCTCAGCATGGACGTGCTGTGTGAAATGGCCTGCTTCCTCACTGTAGGGATTCTATGATTCTATGATTTCTTCATAAAAAGGGAGGTCGGTGCCAGGATCAAGAATGCCTCCGAGCATGCGCCGGGCATATTGAATTGGGAAGGTAAACAGCCAGCGGTCGTCGTTCACATTGACATCAATAACATAGGTAAGAAGAATGGAAGGTTGAAAGGTCCTGCAAAGAAAGTTCCGGGACAGGTGGGAACTGTACAAAAATGAAAGTGTGCACCTTAACTGGAGGGGCCCTAACATCCTGGAAGGGAGGTGTGATCGTGCAGCTCAGGAGGCTGGGAACCAATTCAGCAGGTCAGAAACTGAACAGAAAGTAGAGGGTGTTCGAATAAACAGGCAGTGCCAGTACAATGACCATGTTGAGGGAAAGAATAATAACTATTTAAAAATATGAGTAGAAAGTTGGAGTAAATGATAGGCTCACTGTTATTCGGTTGGAGATCCTGTGCACAAAAGTATTAAAAAAAAAGACATTACAATTGGACTTTTCAAAAAAAAACTTTTAACTAAAAGCGTGCAGTATTTGGAATCAAATTAATGAGCTGACAGCTCAAACAGAGATAAATAGATATGGCATTGTGGGGATTACTGAAACGTCGTTACAGGAAGGTCAGGTCTAGGGTGTTAAATGTCCATGGGTAGAGTAGATGGAGTGTCTGTATTAGTCAAGGGTCTTGTCAAGGTTGTATTAAGAAATGATATTAACACGTGGGACAAAAATGATGAATCAGTCCGTTTTGAAATAGAATACATTGAAAGAAACCCATTGGGATGAGCATTTTCAGCTCAGAAACTCCCATCCCGGCAAACTACTCTCAAAGTAGGGAATAGCATGAACCAGGGAATAATGATGGCTCGAGACAAGGGCACACGAGTGATTATGGGTAATTTGAACATGCATATTGACTGGATTAATCAATTTGCAAGGGGAGACACAAAGAACGACTGATCGAATCTATCAGGAATTCTTTCTTCGATTAACGTATCATGGAACCAACCAGAGAACCGACTTGGTATTAAGTAATAAGGAAGGAGTGATAAATCATATTGTCGTAAGGATTATCTTAGAAAGAGTGGCACAGCATGCTGGAGGTTCACATTCAGATTGAAACAGTGAAGACAGTCACATACGAGAGGTTTAGTGTTGGGCAATGACAACTTTACTGGCCTGAGGAAGCGATTTGCCCAAGTAGACTTGGCAAAAACATTAAAGTGCAGGACAGTTGAATAACAGTGCTAACTACTTCAGGAGATAATCAAGACACCTCAATTGAAGTGCAATCCTTAGTGGATAAGGAATTGTAAAAAGCTGAAAAGTGATCCATAGCTTAACAAGGAAGTCAACAATAACAAGACAGTGATGACCTGGCTGTATTATCGCCGACTGCTCATCCAGATATTGTTCTTGGGACTCAGGTTCAAATGTTGTCACATTCAATATGAACCTGAAATTAAGTCTATTGATGATCATGAAAGCATTGCTTATTGTTAGAAACAGCCATATATTTCACGAGTGTCCTTTAGGGACGGAACCCATCATTCCTACCAGGTCTCACCTGTGTATAACTTCAAACCCACACAAATTTGGTTAAATCTTAACTGCCCTCTAGGGATGAACAATAAGTTCAGTCTAACCGAGCGACTCCCTCATCCTATGAATAAATTAAAGAAAAACGCTTTAAATACCAGCAAACGGTTACTAAAAACAACATCAAAATGGCTATGAAGCAAAATGTGTAGAAAGCATAAGAATTGATAAATAACATTTCTTGCAGAAGACAAAAAGGAAAAGAATGTTAAAATTAAATATTGGCGTCTTAGAGGATGAAAGCAGCGAGATTAGATTACTTACAGTGTGGAAACAGACCCTTCGGCCCAACGATTCCACACCACCACACCGAAGCGCAACCCACCCATACCCCTGCATTTACCCCTTACCTAACACTACGGGCAATTTAGTATGGCCAATTTACCTGATCTGCACATCTTTGGACTGTGGGAAGAAACTGGAGGAAACCAATGCAGGCACAGGGAGAACGTGCAAACTCCACCAAGTCAGTCGCCTGAGGTGGGAATTGAACCCGGGTCTTTGGCGCTGTGAGGCAGTAGCGCCAACCACTGTGCCACCATGCCATGAGATAATAATGTTAAACTCAGAAATGGCATAGGCAAAACCAACACTTCCGGTTTTCCTATGGTTTTTAACGTTTCTTTTTTAATGCTGCGAAAGTTTGTTTCCGTTTCGAAAAATTAAACATTTTTTTAAAAAAAAATAAGGAGTTGCGCCTTCATATCAGAGAGTCTTGTCTGTTTTCTGCTCAGGAGAAGACTTTTCTGCTAGGAATATATTGAAGATGAATATTTATATTGAGTTAATTAGTTAAAGGTTTGATTTTATCTATTTTTTATATGTTTGATGTGTATATGATTTTGCTTCCATTTTAACATTATTATCTATAGGTAATGAAAGGTAACATATAAATAAGGTGTTGTGAAAAATCCTGCTTCTAGGCATAATGTTATTCAGGCCATAGAGAGTTTGGAGAGAAGATTTAGAAAAAAACTACTACCCAGCAAAGCAGTCAGATAAATGGTGACTGTCAGGAAAGGTAAGAAGGTACTTCAATGTCTCTGGTGACTATTCCTCTACCAAAAAGATTTTCACTTTTTGGAACTGTTGAAGAAGGTAGTCTTTCTGAGGAAAATGGAAGAGCCGTCAGTTATTGGACTGATGGCACGATTTTTATATTAGGCAGGGTTAGAGAAAATTTAGAAGAATTATTGCTGCAGTGGGATTTTCAATCAGGAGCATCAGCAGGAGATTCTGTGGCAGTGAGCATGAGTTTAGAACATAGAACATAGAAGAATACAGCGCAGTACAGGCCCTTCAGCCCTCGATGTTGCGCCGATCAAAGCCCACCTAACCTACACTAACCCACTATCCTCCATATACCTATCCAATGCCCGCTTAAATACCCATAAAGAGGGAGAGTCCACTACTGCTACTGGCAGGGCATTCCATGAACTTACGACTCGCTGAGTGAAGAACCTACCCCTAACATCAGTCCTATATCTACCCCCCCTTAATTTAAAGCTATGCCCCCTTGTAATAGCTGACTCCATACGTGGAAAAAGGTTCTCACTGTCAACCCTATCTAACCCCCTAATCATCTTGTACACCTCTATCAAATCACCCCTAAACCTTCTTTTCTCCAATGAAAACAACCCCAAGTGCCTCAGCCTTTCCTCATAGGATTTTCCTACCATACCAGGCAACATCCTGGTAAACTTCCTCTGCACCCGTTCCAGTGCCTCCACATCCTTCCTATAGTATGGCGACCAAAACTGCACACAATATTCCAGATGCGGCCGCACCAGAGTCTTATACAACTGCAGCATGACCTCAGGACTCCGGAACTCAATTCCTCTACCAATAAAAGCCAGTACGCCATATGCCTTCTTCACTGCACTATTTACCTGGGTGGCAACTTTCAGAGATCTGTGTACATGGACACCAAGATCCCTCTGCTCTTCCACACTACCAAGTAGTCTACCATTAGCACAGTAATCCATCTTTTTATTACTCTTACCAAAGTGAATCACTTCACACTTAGCTACATTGAACTCCATTTGCCACCTTTCTGCCCAGCTCTGCAGCTTCTCTATATCCCGCTGTAACCTGCCATATCCTTCCTCACTGTCTACAACTCCTCCGACTTTCGTATCATCCGCAAACTTGCTCACCCAACCTTCTAACCCTTCCTCCAGGTCATTTATAAAAATGACAAACAGCAATGGTCCCAAAACAGATCCTTGCGGAACACCGCTAGTGACGGCACTCCAAGATGAACCTTTGCCATCAACTACTACCCTCTGTCTTCTTCCAGAGAGCCAATTCCTAATCCAAACCTCCAACTCACCCTCAATGCCATATCTCTGTATTTTCTGCAGTAGCCTACCATGGGGGACCTTATCAAACGCCTTACTAAAATCCATATATACCACATCTACCGCTTTCCCCTCATCTACCTCCTTAGTCACCTTCTCAAAGAATTCAATAAGGTTTGTGACGCACGACCTGCCCTTCACAAAACCATGCTGACTATCCTTGATCACATCATTCTTATCCAGATGTGCATAAATCCTATCCCTTACAATTCTCTCTAAGACTTTGCCCACAACAGAAGTGAGACTCACTGGCCTATAGTTACTAGGATTATCCCTACTCCCCTTCTTGAACAAGGGAACCACGTTTGCTAGCCTCCAGTCCTCTGGCACTACTCCTGTCGACAAAGAGGACACAAAAATCAAGGCCAATGGCTCTGCAATCTCCTCCCTTGCTTCCCAGAGAATCCTGGGATAAATGCCATCAGGCCCAGGGGACTTATCTATTTTCACCCTTGCCAGAATTTCCAACACCTCTTCTCTACATATCTCAAAGCCATCCATTCTACTTATTCGTGCCTCAGTATTCATATCGACAACAATGTCCTGTTCCTGAGTGAATACTGACGAAAAGTATTCATTCAGCGCCTCCCCAATCTCTTCAGCCTCCACACGCAACTTCCCATTACTATCCTTGATTGGACCTATTCCTTCCCTAGTCATTCTTTTATTCCTAACATACCTATAGAAAGCCTTAGGGTTTTCCCTAATCCTACCAACTAAGCACCTTTCATGTCCCCTCCTTGCTGCTCTTAGCTCTCTCTTCAGGTCCTTCCGGGCTACCTTATAACTCTCAATTGCCCCTATTGAACCTTCACGCCTCATCTTTACAAAGGCCGCCCTCTTCCATTTAACAAGGGATTCCAACTCCTTATTAAACCACGGCTCCCTCACACGACCCTTTCCTCCCTGTCTGATAGGTACGTACTTATCAACGACACTCAATAGTTGCTCCTTGAACAAGTTCCACATATCAATTACGCTCTTGCCTTGGAATCTACTTTTCCAATCCACACATCCTAAGTCATGCCTCAACGCATCATAATTTCCCTGCCCCCAGCTATAACTCTTGCCCTGTAGTACACACTTATCCCTCTCCATCACTAGAGTTTAGGGTGGTTTGTGCTAGCCTTAAGAATGGCTCTAAACTTTTCAAGCACATTGTTAAAGGTGAGACTGAGTAGTCATAGATTGCTGTACATATTGGTAGGAATGACTTTTTAGGGAAAATATTAAAGCAGTACAGGGTGATTTTAAGAGGTGAGGTAGATTAAAAATAAAACTTTAAAAATATTAATTTGTGGTTTACTGCCAATGCCAGCCCCAACCGGTGGAGGAACGAAAGGTTAAAGGAGAAAAATCAATGGCTGAAGAGCTGGGTTGTTGTTGAGGGATTTAGATTTTTGGAAAATTGGAATTTGGTTTGGAATAGAAAACACATGTTCAAAAAGGATTGTTCTAATCTAAACTGGAAATCAACCAATATCTTAGCAGGGAGATTTGCTCACTCTATCTAGGGAGGCATTATATTGATAGAGAAGGCAAGGGGGTTATTCTAATTGGCAGTGTTAATGGACGGTGATGGAGAAAGTTATGAATGTGAATAGAGCATGTCCATTAGAAACGAAAGATGAGAGAGTCAGAGTACACAGTAATTCTGAAACACTAAGTTGCATTTATTTCAATGCAAGGGGTCTTATGGGGAACTTTGATGAACTCAGGGCATGTTTAAGAGCATAGGATTGGGATATCATATTTATTACTGAAAGTTGGTGAAGAGGTGCTCAAGTGGATAGTGTGGTGCTGGAAAAGCACAGCAGGCCAGGCAGCACCCGAGGAGCAGGAAAATCGAGGCTTCAGGCAAAGGCCCCTCATCAGGAAAGGGCTGTTGAAGGCCTTTTGCCCAAAACGTTGATTTCCCTGCTCCTCGGGTGCTGCCTGGCCTGATGTGCTTTTCCAGCACCACACTCTCGACTCTAATCTCCACATCTGCAGTCCTCACATTCGCCTGAGAGATGTTCAAGATTGTCAATTCAACGTTCCAGGTGATAGGTGTCATAGAATGGATAGAAAAAGTGGAGAGGGGGAGGCATGCCATTTTAGATTAAGGGATAAATTATTGGTATTACTGGAGAAGCGATTTCTCAAAAATGATCAGGTGAAATACATGGGTAGTGTTAAAAATAAGAAAGTAAAGATCACTTTGAAGAGATTGCACTATATGCTCATTTATGACAAATCGTCCAATCAAAATATATTGATAGAAATTAAATATAAGAGAGGAAAGAGTATGTTGACGTTATTGCACCATATGCTCTCCAACAGTAAGAAATAAATTGAGAAACAGACATGTAGGGAGATCTCGGATATATGTAAGCTTAATAAGGTTGTGGTAATAGGGATTTTAATTTACTAAAGAAATGATTGGGACTACCATAGTGTTAAAAGGTTGAATCATGAAGAATTTGTCAAATGTGTCGAAGAAAATTTTCTTCATCAGTAAGTGGATCATCCTAATCAAGAAGGAGCAAAACGAGACCAGGTTTTGTGAAATAGGCAGGGCAAGTGACTGAAGTGAACATGGGAGAATACTTTTGGGTCTTGCAATCATAACTATTAGTGGAAAATAATACGCCTTCCATTAATATTATCTTTTTCATTGGAGTACCATAATTTTCAATGGCATGGGACAAGGACTGTCCAAGTTTGATGGGAGTAGACTTTTCGCAGGTAAAATAATGTCTGACAAGGGGGAGGCAGTCAACAGACTGACGACGTGAGTTGAGAGGCATAATGTTCCTGTTAGCGTGAGGGTAAAGCTGGTAAGGTTAAGGAACCATGGATGACTAAAGTTACTGAGGTGCCACTCAAAAATAAAAGACATACTTACTTTAGATCCAGACAACTTTATTGAATTGAATCTTTTAATCAATATAAAGAGAGTGGAGCACCATTTTGAGAGAAATAAGGAAAGCCAAAAAGAGATATGAGATAGCATGGGCAGATAAGGTTAATGGTAATTCAAAGATATTGTGTAACTACATTAACAGCAAGACTTAACCACGAGAGTAAGGCCTCTCAAAGATCACGAAGGACATCGATGTGCTGAACCCAGGAGATGGGGTATAAAATTATCTAATTCCTGGTGCAGCAGACAGCAGCAAACACACACTACTGCCTGCACCTCGCATTCATCCAGATTGAACTCTGTCTGCTATTTGTCAGCTGATTGACCCATTTGATCAAGATCTTTTTGTAATCTGAGGAGGTCTCCTCAGTTGTTGGCCCCAATCCTTTCTGTGTCATAGCCAATATCATATTCATTCCTTCCCTTACTTGTTAAATCATAACTTTTGATGAACAAGATTATTTTTTACATTTTTATGGACCAGGCCCGACTCCTCCAAACATTTTAATCAGGTCGCCCAAACCGTAGATTTGCTAATTGTTGAAAGTAACTGTATAGTGGATATCCCCAGAGTGAATTAGCTGGTCAGACTGCCGAGTTTTAAACAAAAAGAATTTATTTAAAGCATTAAGTAATGAAACACAACCAACCGAATATTGAATAATCAAATAACTCATCCGATCCGAACCTGACAGGCTTTCCCTACTTAATGATGCTGTTCCAAATTGGTTTCAACATTCCCAATAAACAACCCCCTTGGCACAAAGATTAAAAATTACACAAACCAAGCTTACAGGTTACAAATGTAGAGGACAGAAGGATGGGGAGAGCGTCCAGTTTCAACAGTGACTCTGACTTAAATAACCTTCGAACTGACTGAACTACGCTGGCGGAGAGCTGTCCATGTCCCCTTGATTATACCAGTTTGTTTTTAAGACTTGAAGACCTTGTTCTTGAGGTTTTACCAGTTTGGTATAAACCAAAGGATCCCAATGAGCCTTTCAAAATTGAGACATGTTGGAACCTTGGGTCGGTTCGAACCTCTCTGAAAAAAAATCAAGCACAGCATAACCTTGTGAAGGGACCATATAAAACTGAATCATTAATATCTAAAGATGTCTTCAGTTCTCAAAATCACCAAAAGTAGTGGTTAGTACACAAAAACACACATATGCCTTCACTTAGTATAAAAATGCAAACCTGCAGAGCTACATCCAAATTCAGTGTGTGATACACCTCCCACTGAGTGTGTCTATCTGTCATTAAAGTTTCGACAATGCTTTGGCAATCATGTTTTCAAGACCTGCCAGAGGCTCAATTTTCAAATTGTGTGGCTGAATTTACAGGGTCGAGCAAAACAGACTCGCATTATTGTCCTTAAATTTCTCCAAAAGCTTCAATGGGTTATTGTTACAGATGCGTTGCTAATAATAAAAAAAAACTGAAATGTTGTCGTGCCAACACGAAGCTCAAAGTCTCTTTCTTAGCTGTTGAATATTTCTACCAATAACTGTTGAACTTGCTGGATAAATACCCATAAGTCTTTGTGTCTTCTCGCCGTCTTCCAGCAGGTGGGCAGCACCCACACCCACATCACTCGCATTTATAGCCCCCTTGAAAGGCTTCGCTTCATCAGATGGAGCTCAAACCAAATGGAAGTTGCTTGTCCCACCTTCCAACGAAAGCCTTCCAACTGCGGAATTGGATATGCATCCTCTATTTAACTGCATTGACTTTGCGATAGTCCACAGAAAATCGTTGGGTACCATCTGGTTTCAGTACCATGACTTAGGATGATTTCTAGTCACTGTAACTCAGGTGGATTATGTCATCTTGGAGCATGTGTTCAATCCCCTTCTGAACCTGTGCCAACATTAGAGGATTATGCCAATAAGGATGCTGCTTAATCGGAACAGCATGTCCTTTATCTACCTTATGCACAATTAGGTAATATTTCCCATTTAATTTCCTCATATCTCCCCATATAATACTAACAACTCTATCAGTCATTTTATTTTATTTTTCCTCAGGGAGGTTACTCAATAATTTATCCCAATTTTAGAAAACTTCCTCATTGTCCACTTTAATTTGAGGAACGTTCAATCCAGAATCCTCTGAACTTAGTTTTTCCTTCTGTACTGTAATCATTTAACACATTCTCCTCTTGCTGTCCGTTCCCTGTCAAAATACCTTTTGAGCATATTCACATGACATACTCTGTGAGATTCCTTTCTGCCTGGAGTCCCTATCAAGTAGTTACCCTCACTCAATATTCTTTCGCATTTGATAAGTTTCACCAGTCCTTGCTTTTCAAGATCCCCTCATCACTGGAAGTAACATACATACTTTATCCCCGAGAGCAAAATTGCAAATTTTTGAGTTCTTGTCTACTTCCTGTTTAGGTGCATTCTGCAATACTTTTAAATGCCATCTAGCCAACTCCCCAGCGTTTTTTAATCATTCCGGAAAATTTGAGACATAGTCCAATAGTGTGGCCTTTTACTTCTGATTTACTAACTACTCCTGAATCGACCTTAACGGTCCTACCTCTTAATAACCTAATTAAAATGGACAGAAGTTGGTCAATTCATTTTGTGCATCTCTGATCACTAAAAGCCCTTACGCCAATCAGCTGGATAATCCTTACCATAAGCATTCAACATGATCTTGAAAGTTTGATGTCACCTTTCTCGTGCTCTCTGCGATTTTAGATGGTTCACAGTAGATTTGAATTGATTTATTACAGAGCTGCCCTTAACTTCTTTGAACTGTTTGGATGTGAAGTTTGAACTTTGGTCGCACTGTATCTCTATTAGTCGTCCGTATATATTTTTAAAAAGAGTATTTCCTTTACCATCCTTTTCGATGTGACTTTGCATAATGCAATAGCCTCTGGAAATTTCGTGGATACATCAATTATTGTTAACAAATACTGATTCACACTTTTTTTTTGTTTGATATAGGGGACCTAGCCAATCAATTAAACGATTGTAAAAGGTTCCTCAACTGCAGGAATAGTTATTAAAGATGCAGGTTTTATTAACACCTCTGGTTTTCTAATTACCTCACGTGTATTTCACGTCTGGCAAAATTCAACAACATGATGGTGCAGTGTAGGCTAGTAAGAATGCCTTCTATTTTAGACTGTGTTTTCCTCACTCCAAAATGACCTCCACGTGGTAATTCATGCTTCACTTGCAGCTTCTCCTTTCTGTACCCCATTTTCAATTCAATTTGATGAATTTCTGCCCATTTCTCATCTCCTTCAGTATGTGATCGTTTCCATCTCCTCATGCAGACACCATTTTTAAGGTAATAATACTCAGGGATGCATTCAGAATCCCTAATGTATATGCCCTTTTGATACAACTACTTAAAAATTTCATCTTTCTGCTGTAACTCAATTAGTTTAGCTGAACTAAACATGTGTGCATGATCACCTATTTTCTCCTGTTTTGTCACAACTATCTAATGGAACGAAGTATCTCCTCATGCCACTTCAGCTTACTTACCTTTACATTTTTTTATCTCTCCTGTTTGAACTCGTGATACTGGGACCTTGCTACCCCACATTCAGAAAAGATTCCAAGATAAGGCATTGCTTCAATTGGCTGTGTCTCCAGTGGTTTTTAACCAGAGCAGGCAGCACTTCTACCGGTGAATCAGTTGCATACTTTACAAGGAAAAGTTGTATTCCTGGAGCTGAGAGTTTGTCCAGTACTCCTATCACAATTTCCTCACTCTTCACTGGACACTCTATCCTCGCTTAACATAACCATGTGATTTTTTTTAGTCTCACAGTGAATTCCCTTTAATAGTAACTTTTCTGGAAATAGTCCCTCAGGAATATATATCTCCTCATCTTTCAGCATCACAGACTGAGAGGATCCTGTGTCCCTTAATATTGCATCCTCTGTACCTGCTACTTCTGGCCTATCTGAATAAACTTTCCCTTTGAAGGTATATTTTATAAGCAAGATTCGGCACTTACTCCTTGACCAATCTCCGATCAGCTTGTACACTCTGATGAAGCTTTCTCGCCTCCACTGTGCTTTCTGTTACCACTCCAACAAAACTCCCAGGCTTATCCTGTTTTCCTACATCTTTTTTTCCCTAGCGCACCAACAGAGTGATTTCCTGTGACCTAATTTATTGCAATGAAAACATCGGAGTTTTTTAAACTTCTTTGTCCTCTTCTTGGATTTCCTTTTTACCCCTGTCGTAAGTTATCCTTATGATTTTCACTGAGATCTACATATCCCTTCCCACGTGAGGATTTCTCTTTGCCCCAGTTTACTTACCTCATGGACTGAAATTTAGTCTGGAAGCCAAACTGTGTTTTAGAGACCAATTCATAATCTTCAGCCATTTCAGTTGCTAACCTTGCTATCTAAACTCTCTGCTCTCCCACAGGAGTTTGCATTACTTCAGGCAGTGAATTTTCGAATTCCTCCAAAATAGTTACGCTCTAAGTGCATCATAGGTTTGCTTGAATTTTAAAGTTCTTTTCCATCTATCAAAATTACTTTGTTTGAACCTTTCAAACTCAATATACGTTTGATCCGGGCCACTCCTTAGTTTCCTAAATGTTGTCTATAGGCTTCTGGAACAAGTTCATGTGCATTTGATTTGCATCCTCATACTCCCCGGATCCCTAAGCGTAACTTCAGCCTTCATTTCCATCCTTTTAAGCTGACCTTCCATTCTAAATGTCTATCTCTGAAACGCAAACGCGCTCTCTTTTTCTTTTTCTTCTGATAAACATTTACTTTGCTTTCTTTTTCTCTTTCCTGCATTAAATCTATTCGTCCTCTTTCTTTTCATTCTAAATTTAGTCGCAACGCCAACTGCTTCATTTCTGCTTCTAACACAAGCTGCTTTATTTGCGATTGAAGTTTAATCTTCTGTGCAGATCACGGTGGAGTTTCCAGCAAGTTTGAATGCAGAACTACTGCTGCAATCATCTCAACTTTCCTCACATTAGGTGGCAGCTTCAACTGCAGCTTGTCTACTAATTCTTGCAGCTTGGATTTATGTGCATTTTGTAAAATCCCCAAGGTCGATTCTTCCACCTCCAAAACATCCTTGGTTCCTGCAAGAGCCATTGCTCTCTAAAGCTCTGTTTACCAAGACAAATCAACACACAAAATAAGAGACACTAACACCTGCCACTCGCTGCCTAAATCCTGCAAAGGGCCCCCAATATGTTATGGACCAGGCCCGATGCCTCAAAAATGTTTAAGCAAGTAGCCCAGACCGTAACTTTTTATTTGTTAAAGGTAAGTGTGTAGTGGATATTCGCAGAGTGAATTAGCTGGTCAGACTGCAGTATTTTAAACAAACATTATTTGTTTCCCAAATTACAGAAAGAAGTGCATGAACTGAAGGGAGAATAGCTGAATAACGTATCCTATCCAACCTACAGGCTATCCGGACTTAAGGTTGCTGCATCAAAATACTTGCAACAATCGCAATGAACAAACCCCTTAGCACAAAGAGTAAATCTGACACAAAATGCTTGCAGTTCATGAGGTCAGAAGTGCAGAAGGAGGGGGTGAGCATCCAATTTCAACAGTGACCTGACTCAACTAGCCCCCAAACTGAACAGAACTGCCCAGCTACAGAGCTGGACACATCCTTTGATTATGCAGGGTTTTTTTTTAAAGAATTGTAAGCGTTCTGCCTGATGCATTATCTGTTATGTATAAATGAAGGGACACTAATAAACCTTTTAAAAAATCAGACATATTGAAACCTTGGGTCATTTAGAGCATCCCTGAAAATAAAGATCAAGAACAACATAACCCTGTAAAGGGAGCAGATTTGTGATAATTTGTAACATTTGGCTTTGAAGTGAATTCAAAAAATGAGTGTTTGTGAGTTAATATAAAACAGTGCTGAAGGGCATTGGGTATTGAAGATACAAGATTGGCTTATTAGAGCAATGAGAGGAATGTCCAGTCAGATTCACACTTCCTGTGTATGGTCAGGGCAAATATGCCCACTGTAAATCTATTGGCTGGCGCCTATTCTGTGTTGGAGACATCAGTACGGTAACTACATCTAGGTTGTTTGTTTTGGGGGTGATGGTGATGGGAAGTTCAGGTGGTTATAACATTGCAAATGGACAACACATCAGAATCATCTAACCTGTGATAGGAAAATATCCTCATTGTCCCTCACCACTAACGTCACGACAGCAATTGGTGGTGGGAGATGTGACCAACAGCCAGTGATGCCAACATTCAATCCATTCCAGTTCGTATTGTGAACGGAAGGTACCACACTGAAAGGAGTCAACTGGATCAGTTTTTTCAGTGACTGTGATTGAGGCCAGTCTCCATGTATTTTAACTGTGGCACTAGATGTGGCACCCCTCTTCTAATAGTAAGGAGCTTCATGCAATGCTTTATGCCATTGTCTCAGCAGATGCATCATCTCCAACACTAACAGGGATCAGCAGCTGCAGAGACAGTGAGAGGAGAGATAAACATCTGAGAATAGTCTGGAATGTTCCATTAATGGATCAGATTTTAAGAACTCTAGATTGGAATGCTGCAACAATGGACAGGAGTTTATCCTGGTATCTTGCCTATTTTTCCTGGTCTGGGTTCACATTATCACATCGGATATATGGGTGCACTGATGATTATTCATGCGGGCTACTATCCCATGCTCGCTATTGTTGGTGTTCCTGGTAAGTCTCTTCATCTCTATCCATGTGTTAATCCATAAACCATGGTGAACCTCATTGCTATTTCTGTTATCTACATTTGGCAAAGACAGAATCCTTTGTCTTCAGTTTCAAATGCAAATTCCATTCATTGCTACAAACTTCTGAACTGCCCAACAAGCTCGTCCACACAAACATCTGAGAACAAGACTGTTCACAATCCCGAAGTACCTTTTGGACCCGAATTGATTTATTTCTTGGTATTCTCTCCATCACCAAATCTACCCACTACCAGCTCCATAATATCAGCAGTCCCCACCTTGACGTCAGTGCGGATACTAAATAAACCATTATCCATGCCTTGATAAAATTCAGACTTTATGGTTCCAGTTCTCTTACAAGCGCACTTTCCGTTACAAATATGTCAATCACAACCTTGTTCTTGTCTCTAAAGTAAATTCATGACAGGGATAATGTGTCAGAGAAGTGATGTCAGCGGATATGTAATTCAGAGGCCCAGGTTACTGCACAAAATACGCTGTTTTAAATCTTACCTCAGATATGTCAGAACTTAAATTCAAATGACAGGAATTGGAAATAAACGATAATTTCACGAATATTTCAATAACAGCACCAGCATTTTGACAATACGTTTATCTATAGCACTGATATCCTTTGGTACAGAAATCTAGCATTATTACCGAACTGTCTTAAGACTGACGTCAGATCCACAACAATGTGATTGGCTCTATACTGTGTCAAAGAATGACCTCACAATAAAGAGCATTTAGTGAGGTCAATAAATGCTGCCCTTACCAGCGATGCAGACATCCCATGTCATAATATTATGGAAGTTTAAATAAAACAAAGAATGATGCAAGAGATCAGAAACAAAAAAAAAGAACGAGAAGCTGCCCCAGTAACTGTTCAGATTTGGCACCCGTGGGTCGAGGGCAAAATAGAATTGACATTTCGAGTTCGCTGACCTACCATCATAACTGAACACAGCTTGAAAATATGGTGATTGATGTTGGTGACAGGGATGTCTATGATGAAGGGGACAAGGAGTGAGTTGAATAGACAGATAAACGAGAGATAAAAGAAAATAAGCAAACGAAGGGTTTGAAGATGATCAGCTGGAATGGAAATTAAAAAACGAGGTTAATCTTATTTTTTTTTCTCCTGTTCCCATATTACCGAAAATCATGCCCATGTAGCCTATAAATCAAGGTTCCTGTTTAAAGTGAGTTATGTCCCTTTGTATATCTTCCCTGAGTGAGATCATCCGCCTTTATTCATTAGTGGGATGCTGGGCCAGTATTTAATTCCCTTTCCTCATTGTCCTTGAGAAGTGTTGGTGAGCTGCCTTCCTGACCCACTGCTGTCTGTGGGCTGTGAGTAGTCAGTGCTTAGTTGAGTCCGGTTTCATTTCTTTGATGTTTTTAGTGAGTAACTAACTGAGCGGCTGGTTTGGCTATTTCAAAGGGCAATTCAGAGTCAAATACATTGCGGGATTCACATGTCAGTCCGACCAGCTGAATGTGGTAAATATCATTAGGTAGGATTTTCTGATAATCGGCAATGGTTTCATAGCTTCATTGGATTTTATTGAATTCAAATGCCACCTTTTATCATGGTGGTATTCGAATCCAGGATGGGGTCAGCACCCGGGTCCCCAGATTAATAAACTGGAGATACTACTGTTAGGACATCGCCTTCCTGGCATCTCTGACCATCTCAAATGGCAATCGTGGTGTTGCTGTTTGTGTGGCTGTACTTGAAACACAGCTGTTCGCAAGGCAAAAGAATGATTTGGTAAAACATACCATCCTTCTTCATTTTGAACTAATTAGAACGTTAAAGATTCAGAAAGGCCGTTGGCGAAAATGAGCTGTGTTCCTTGGTCAGAAGTCACAAACAGAGTTCATACCAGGCAGCAAGTAATCAACACAGTAAATTGTATACTGTCCTTCTTTGCAAAACGATTCAAGAATTGGAGTGAAATACTTTCCTGCCGTGCTAGAGTGTTGTTCAGAAGGTACTTGGGGCACTGTGTACAGATTATCTCTCCTTTATAAGGAACGATCACCTTGCCACAGCGAGCCAGTGTAAAGGAGTTTCACCAGATTAATCCGTGTGGTGATGGTATCATGAGAAGACAGCGAAGGAAATAATCTATGTCACTACAAAAGAAAAAAAAAGTGATTGCATTAAACCTTGAGCGCAATGGACCAAAACTCATTATTTTCAAAACAAAACATTGATAGTGTTAAATAAAGTATGTATTTTCCCATAGGCAAATATTTTACTTAGATTTGATTACTTACAGTGTGGAAACAGGCCCTTCGGCCCAACAAGTCCACACCGACTTACAACCCACCCAGACCCATCCTCCTACATTTTCCCCTTTACCTAGCACCTTGGGCAACTTAGTAGGACCAATTCACCTAACCTGCACGTTTTTGGATTTTGGGAGGAAACCGGAGCACCTGGAGGAAACCCACGCTGTCACGGAGAGGATGTGCAAACTCCAAACACAGATATGCTGGAGGCGGGAACGGAACCCGCCTCGTGTGCTGTGAGGAAGCAGTGCTAACCAGTGTGCCACAGTGCCGCCCACAGGTGCCGCCTATATAGGGAGAAAACGATTAGACGAATGTGGGTAAAGTGTAGGGAATTGGGGTTAGCTTGGATGTAGATTTAGGTCAGCATGGACCAGTTTGGGCTGAACGGCCTGTCTCCGTTAAGTTAGACTCTACGATTCTATGATATTATACGTACCTGCGTGGGACCTTATGTTGGTTAAGCGAGAGCTCCAGGCTCTGAATGAACTGTCACTGTCTCAATGAGCAGTTGGTGTGTGATCCTGGACTGAACGTTATGTTTTCACAAACCTGTCAGCAGCCACACTCTGATAGAGTTCGCCATTCCCAGCAACTTCTGACCTCCATAGAGGACACTAGCCTGCCTTCTGGGAGATGCCTCCTTGAGACCTGGCACAAACTGTCCGCAGTCCCTCCTCACTGTTAGCAAACCATGGTGTCGTTAATATAATGGGTGTGCACCATTAACAATGGAGCCAGGAGGAACAACATGGGCCAGTCTGTCTGTGCAGTCTCTGCTTCATTGGTTTTGCAATGTTGGAGCATCAGTGACATCCTATACAGTCTGGAGGGGCTGAATAGTTTCTTCTCTTTATGCGTTAGTGTTTCGAGGGACAGAAAGTCCTTCTTCTGGTCCCAGGGAAAAATGGTTCACGGGCATTATTGGGCGACCCTTGGTTCCTGCTTACCAGCGTGATGTACTGACTGAGCTCATTATCTTCCTATGTAATAGCAGGAAAGCAGGGGCATGGAAGAACACAGCAAGTCAGACAACATTGAGTTTTCCAATTTCAAATAACCTGCCTTCCAATCCCCCAACTCCATTCCCACCTCCTTCTCCTTCCTTCCATTCTAGCTACCCTTCTTTCAGATTCAGCTGGATTCAGTTCTCCCATCGTCCAACCCAGTGGTACCCCTTTACCTGTGTTCATCTATCCCCACCTCACCACCCTGTCTCCTCCTCCCTCATCCTGCCTCTTTATCTGTAGCTCCCTTACCCCACTCCAGTCCTGAATATTTATCCCCAAGCAGTTAACTTCTCCACCTCCTGATGTTGCCTTGCTTGTTGCGTTCTTCCAGCCTTCTGCCTGTCTACTTCGCATTTCAACATTTGTAGATTTTTTTTAATCGCTTCCAGTGTAATAGTCTGGAGAAAGCGAAAGGGACCGTGTCTGTTCTTATCCAATAGTTTTGATGGGCTGAATGGCTCTGTCAAATTTCCGTGAAAGCAGCTTAAGATGCTGCATGAGCTTCGTTTTTTTTAACGAAGAAATGTGCAGGGTCTGGTCTCACTGTTGCATGAATGTTCCGGACAGTTTTACTGCATGAGCTTGAATGTTGTCCAGGTTTTGAAACTTGAGCTCCTGAGGAGGTGACACATTGTTCTGAACATTGTGTGATCTTCACTGAACATCCCCAGCTCTGAAGGTATGACGGAGGGAAAGACATTGATGAACGAGCTGCAATTGTTTGTGCCGAGAAAGTTTCCCTGAGGCTCATCCACAGAGATATCCAGGGATTGAGAGGATTGGTCTCCACCAGTCACACTGTGTTCTGGATGATCCAGCCAATGGGGAGTTTACAACTGATTCCCATTAAGTTCAATTTTGTTCAGTCTCCTTGACACCTTGTTCAGTCAAATACCGCCGTGATGTCAGGGCCAGTCAATCTGACGCTGTGTTCATATCTATTGTTCATTTCAATAAGTCACGGTATATGTGTGGAGAGTGTTTCCTTCTCTCAGAGGGTTGTGAATGTTTGGGGCTCTCTATCCCAGACAGTTAGGGGGAGCTACATCATTGAAATGCTTGGGGCACGGCGTGGTGTTCATGAAAATTGACACATTCAGGGAGTTCAGTGCTACAAAGAATTGGGCATGAAAGAGAAATTGTGGCTGAGAGCGGATCAGCTGTGCCCTTACTGAAAGGAAGTGCAGGTTTGCGGGGCTATACAGAGATCGTCTTCTTCCAGTCTTCCTGTTGTCCAGTCACTTGGTGGCCTCTTACATTTCCTGTGTTACTAACTTCAAGTAGCTGAATAGACTGCATGATCTACTCTGGGTACAGTTTTACAGGCTCGAGTGGCTGACTGGCCTCCTCCTGTTACCGCGGATGTGTGTCCAAGGCCTGAAAAGCAACATCCTGTTCTGGTGTAACTGAAATCCATATAGATTAAATCTAATGCCCTTGGAGAAAGTAAGCACTGCAGATGCTGGATATCAGTTAATCTTCTATGATGACGTAACCAGGAAAGTTGATTCGGCCTGGCCGGTAGATGTTGAAAATTGTGGTGCTGGAAACACTCAGCAGGTCATGCAGCATCCGAAGAGGCAGGAAAATCGCTGATTTGGACATTTCTGATGATGGGCTGATGCCCGAAACGTCGATTTTCCTGCCTCTCCGATGCTGCCTGACCTGCTGTGCTTTGACAGCACGACACGTTTCGACATGTACCGGCCAGACCTCGTCAACTTTCCTGGGCACGTCATCATAGAACTTTAACAAACTCATCAGGTACAAACTTCCACTCATAAAGTCATGCTGACTATTCCGAATCAAATTCAATTTTCCAAATGCATGTCCAACGTATCCCTGATAATCTTCTCAAGTAACGTAGAGATGTTAAACTTCCTGGTCTATAGTTTCTAGATATTTGCTTTTCCAGTCCTTCTTGAATAAGATACAACATTTGTTATCCTCAAGTCTTCAGGGATCTCAGCTGTGGTTAATGATTTATCAGCCAGGGCCTATCAATTTTTTCTCTAGCCCCTTGCAGTTTTCTTATATCTATCTGTTAAGGACAATGTGATTTATCCATCTTCAAACATTCCAGTACATTCAAAAACCTCGCCTACTGTGCTATGGACTATCCCTAAGATACCACCACTAACTTCCCCAAGTTCCCAAGTATTCATGTTTTTCTCCACGGTAAACACAGACATCGCCCATCTCTTATGGTTCCACACATACATGTCCACTTTGGTCTTTGATGGTCCTATTCTTTCTGCAGTTAATGTTTTTCTTTCCTTTAATATTCAAAATGAACCTCTTTGGATTCACCCTGATCTTCTCGGTCAAGGCCCTTTATCGCCCTACTGATTTCCTTCTTCACTAAACTCCAGTATCCCCTGTGTACCTCCAATGATTCCCCTGATCCCGCCTGCCTGGACTTGAGCCACACGTCCACATTTTTTTCTGGTCAAAGCCTCAATATCTCCTGTCATTCAAGTTTCCCCATTCCTGTCAACTTTCCTTTCACCCTAACAGGAACATATAGGTCTTGAATTCTAGCTGTCTCACTTTTAAAGGCTTCCACTTGCCAGAGGTCCCTTCGCCTGCAAACAAACGAATCCAATCAACCCCGCAAGCTCCTGTACAATTCCGGCAAAATTCACCTTGCCCCAATGTAGAACTTGAATCTGAGGACCAGTTTTTTTTTTCTTCTACGTAACTATTTTAAAATTAATAGAACTGTGGTCACAGGTCTCAAACTGCGAATCCACCGTCACCTCACTCACCTGTCCTGCACTATTTCCTAAGAATAGATCAAATGTTGCCTCTTCCCGATTAGGACCCTCTACATACTGATTGAGGAAACTTTCCTGATGCACTTAATGAATTTAATATCATCAAATCCCTTAATGCTCTGGCAGTCCCAATCTGTGTTATTAGATTAGATTAGATTACTTACAGTGTGGAAACAGGACCTTTGGTCCAACATGTCCACACCGCCCCGCCGAAGCGTAACCCACCCATAATCCTACATCTACATTTACCCCTTACCTAACACTATGGGCAATTTAGCATGGCCAATTCACCTGGCCTGCACATCTTTGGACTGTGGGAGGAAACCGGAGCACCCGGAGGAAACCCACGCAGACACGGGGAGAACGTGCAAACTCCACACAGTCAGTCGCCTGAGGTGGGAATTGAACCCGGGTCTCAGGCGCTGTGAGGCAGCAGTGCTAACCAGTGTGCCACTGTGCCACCGTGCCGCCCACGTTATAAAAATTAAAACTACCATTATGACAACCCTATTGTTCCTGCAAGTCTCCCTAATCTCTGTACATATTTTTGTTCCTGTAATTACTATTGACTATTTGGGGGCACAATAATGTCACCATCCCCTTCTTATTTCTTAATTCCACCCACAAAGACACCCTGATTGTTCCTTTCGTTATTTCATCTCTGATGCTTTGTGATACTCTCCTTCATCAGAAATACAAGTCCCCCACCACTCTTACCACCATTTCTGTCCCTCCTAATGCATTTTACCCAGGTACATTAAGCTGTCAATCCTATCTGTCCGTCAGCCATATTTCTGTAATAGCTATACTATCTCAGTCCCACGTACATATGCACACCCGGAGATCATCAGTCTTACCGATCAGCCCTTTTGCATTTAAATAAATGGAAATTAAGCCGACAGGCATTCCTTGTTCCCCGTCTTGTTCCAGCTTGACCGAACTTTTCACATTTCAAATCCTGATTACTGTATCTTTTTCCAGCATCGCAGTTGCCTCTCTGCTCTTGAGGATACCACCCCCTATGCCAATCTCGTTTCAACTCTCCCTTGTAGCACTAGCAAAACTAGCTGTAAGATATTGGTCCCCCATCTAGTGCATTTGCAACCTGTCCCTCTTTAACGGGTCACCTTTGTCAAAAAATTACCTTTGATCTTAAAATCTGAATCTCTGTCCCGCACCAATTCTTTAGTCACATATTTATTTGCCATATCCGCCTATTTTTACATTCACTAGCTCATGACACTGGAAGTAATCAGGAGATTACCACCGTCGAAGTCCTGGTTTTTAACTTTCCTTCTCGCTCTCTGTAATCAGTCTTTAGGACCTCATTCCTATATCTACCTCTGTCATTTGTGCCAACGTGCACAATGACTTCTGGCTGGTCAGCCTCCCCTTGAGAACGTTCTGCAGCCACTCAGAGACATCCTGTCCTCTGACACCTGAGAGGTAACACACCATCCTGGATTCCCGTTTGAGGCCACAGAATCTACAATCTGTCCCCCTAATAATCGACTCTTCTACCTCTAAGACCCTGTTTAACTTTACCCTTTCCCGCTGTGCCCCAGAGCCAGTTGTACTGCAACCAACCTGGCTGCTGCTGCTTTCCCTTCAACGTTCATTTCCCGACACCAACCCACTCCCCCAAACCCAAAATCAGTATCTAGAATGGTATATTTGTTTTCAAGTGGAATAGCCACAG